>NW_006400766.1:0-8874 GCF_000299155.1 Elephantulus edwardii | reverse complement strand
CTTGTCAGAGGCACTAAATGGGGGTGGGGGTGGGGTGGGTGGGGAGAAAAGTGCAACAATGAATGAATGGAATTTAAAAAAAAAAAGAAGAAAGAATCCACCTGAGAGATGAGAGTTCTTTTAGTTAATCTGTCTTCAAATATAGTCTGTTATAAAAGAGATTAATGCTTCTGAGCTGAACCTGGTAGCATGACATGTTATTTGGCAAGAGCTATTAAGAACCTTGTTTGCTTACTTATACATAAAAGTAGAATTAGCTCTAATGTTCTAGGAAGATCTGTTCATTTTAGTTCTTTATAGTTCAGAATAAGAATCTCAGGTGACCTCCTGCATTGCACGTTGAGGTGCTAAACCAACAATTTGGCAGTTTGAGCAACTCCATTAGCAATTCAGAGGAGTAAAGATGGCAGTTGCCTCCCATAGAGATTTACATCCTTGAAAACCTGGTGAAGGGCCACTGTAAGTTGGACTTGGCTTCAAGGCAATGGTTTTGGCTTCTAGTTTAAAATAAATGATACAGTGCAAAAATTTAGATATTTGCCATGATAGAAAGTAATATTACACAGTCATTTTGTGTTTTCAGTATGTATAATCACTTTACTTTCAATTGTTTTTGTTATGTGCTATTGAGTCTTCTATGACTCATAGTCATCCTATGCACAACAGCTCTGAACTCTGCTCCATTCTGAGCCAGTGTCAGTGTCTTCATTACACCTACCTTCATTACCTCAGTTACTACGCCAATCCATCTCACCCAGTCTTTGTCATCAATGCTGTCCTTCCACCTTTCCAAGCATGGTGTCCTTCTTGAGGGGCTGGTCTCTCCTGGCCATGTGCCAACAGTATACAAAATGGAGCTTCAAAATCCTTGCCTCCAAGAAGCAGCCTGGCTTCACCCTCTCCAGGATAAACCTGATGATTCTCTTGGCAGTGCATGGTGTTCAATATTCTTCTCCAGTACCACAACTCAGAGGCATCAATTCTTTTTCTGTTATCTTTGGTCATTGTTCAGCTCACTGATGCATAGCAGGTAATTGTGAAGACTATGGCCTGAATCAGGCATACCTTAATCTCCAGACTGACATTATTGCTCTTCAGAACATTTGAGAGTTCCCTAACATCAGATTTTTCCAGAGCAATTAGTCTTTTGATTTCTTGACTGCTGGTGCAACAAGTATTGATTGTGGAACTGAGCAAGTTGAAATTGTTAACAACCTCAATCTCTTCTCCATTTATCATGGTGCTACCAATTCTCCTAGTGCACATTGTTTTCAATGTTGTTGTTGTTGTTATGTGCCGTCGAGTCGCCTGCGACTCATAGCGACCCTATGTACAACAGCCCTAAACTCCGCTCTGTCCTGTGCCAATCGCACTGTCCCCGACACTCCCATCCCAATTATCCCAGTCACTGAATCAATCCACCTCCTAGAGGGCCTTCCTCTCCTGCGCCGTCCCTCCACCCTCCCAAGCATGATGTCCCTCTTCAAGGACCGGTCTCTCCTCACAACATGCCCAAAGTAAGTTAGATGGAGCCTCAGAATCCTTGCCTGCAAGGAGCCACCCGGTTTAACCCTCTCCAGGACAAATCTGTTTGTTTTCCTAGCAGTCCATGGTATTCTCAATACTCTTCTCCAGCACCACAGCTCAAAGGCATCAATTCTCCTTTTATCCTCCTTGGTCATTGTCCAACTCTCTGATGCGTAACAGGTGATTGCGAAGACCATGGCCTGTATCAGACACACCTTAGTCTCCAGAGAGACACCACTGCTCTTCAGCACTTTGGAGAGGTCCCTAACAGCAGATTTTCCCATGGCAATGCGCCTTTTAATTTCCTGGCTGCTGGTGCCAAGACTGTTGACTATGGAGCCAAGCAAACTAAAGCTGTGTACAATCTCAATCTCTTCACCATCCATCCTGATGCTGCCAATTGGTCCAGTGGTGAGAATCTTTGTCTTCTTGACATTGAGCCTCAATCCATATTGTAGGCTGCAGTCCTTGACACTCTGCAGCAGGTGCTTCAGGTCCTCAATTTCAGCAAGCAGGGTTGTGTCATCCGCATAACGCAGATTGTTGATAAATCGTCCACCAATCTTGACCCCACATTTCTCCTACAAAAAATATTTACTTCTCATAAACCTTAACTTTTTCTTGGAGAGAGAGGATAGGTATCTTCTTTATTTGGTAATTTCAGAGGAAGAACTAATGTTTCTCTTAATCAGAATTAACCATCAGAAATCTGTTGTTTATAAAAGACATCATATGTCATGGAAAAAAAGAAAAAGCTTCTCCAAACATTATTAGTTCTTTGCTTAAATTAAAACTTAACAAAATGAAATTACAACTTATGGTGGGATGCTAGACCAGGAAGTTCATCACTCTTCTGCCAGAACACAGAAAAATAAGGAAAAGCAGCTATAAATAGTAATCCTAGCATGCTAAAATTTTGGTGAAATTATTGAGAGCAAAATCTGACAAAGATTGAGGAAGGAAGCTGGGGGAAGTTATTGATAGAAGACATAGGCTAAGTAGTAGCATGCTCCCAATTTGAACATCCGCTCCTCTACCTACAAGGCTCTGAGACTCTTGAGACCCACCAAACTCAACTTGCCAGTGCCTGGTCTGCATTAGGGATGATGAGAATGACCTCATCTCCTCCCCATCACTGAGAACTAGCACAAGGGCCTTTCATGTAGGACTTTCCCAGTCTTCCAGACTCAACCCACTTCTACTTGTGCACAGGCTAGTGCCATTTTGAATCTATTGCTGAGAAAGCATGTTCTCTCTCTCCCGCACGTGCTCTCTCTCTCCCTCTCCCTCTCTCTTGCTCTCGCTTTCTCTCTCTCTCTCTCTCACACACATAGACACGCACGCACAGAGTGGGTGGAAGCTTTCGCTAATAGACTATACCTACTGCTGATTCTGTTATCAGCTATGCTTGATACTGTCCAACAACCCTGAGATCCCAGTTAACACTGGCTGACTTTACTGTGGGACACTTGTAAAATGTAAAATTTTTATGTCACAACTATCACTTGGCCTACCACAAACCACAAATGGCAATAGTGTAGCAGCCTCAAGTGATGCCTGCCCATGATACCAAGGCCTGGGGGACCTGAGCCCCTGTTTACTACAGTCAATGCAGCCTAGAAGCCTAGGGCTCTGCATACATGAAATACCAAGGTTCAGCATCACTCTAGAGCTAGCTGACCACTTGCAGGGACAGTGATACAGAGATTCACTGATTCACAGATATTCTGTGATTTACAGGGAGTCTCTGACTCTCAGTGATTCAGAAATTCATTCACTCAACTAGTCCACTACACACAGGTGCACTGGTTCAAAGATTCCCTTTCTTAGTTGACAGTAGAGAAAACAGTGGTTCTCCAGCTCCAACTGTGGGCCTGTTTCTGCATCACACTCACTGCAAATCTTAAGAGATACCAGACTAGAGTGCTCACACATTTCTCAGTGTAAGGGTTAGCACTTGCTCCATCCAACTTGCATTAAATAACCACTAGCTCTCCTACCCTCAACCAAAGGCACTGCACAAGCAAAGAAAAGGAAATTATATGGACATCCCATTGACTATCACACACTCACCACAAGAAAGAAGATTAAAAAATTACAATAACAACATCACCACAATGTCTTAGAAATGGCAAACAGCATCAAATCCAACAAAAACCCCAAAACAAATTATCATTAAAAAAATGATCAGTGCTTGTTTTGCCAGCACATATACTAAAATTGGAATGATACAGAGATTAGCATGGCCCCTGTGAAATGATGACACACAAATTCGTGAAGCGTTCCATATTTTTTTAAAAAAGAAAAATAGTGATCAAAATACAGAGGCAATAGACCTTTGAGAGGTAAAAAGTCTGATGAAAAAGGTTCTCTGAGAAGGAATTCAGGAGAATGATGTCAAAGTATTTTCACAGGATAGAAGAAAAGAATGAAGAATTGACAAAATCTACAAGCAAAACACTAGAATTTTAAAAATCAATACAAGACAAAAAAAGATAAAAACTAATGGAATATTAGACATAGAAAAACAAATTGAAATTCAGAACAATAAGACCAATATTCAGAAGATACTAAATGTTGGAAGGACAAAAGAACAGAACTGAAGAAACAGAACATAGAATCAGCAAAATAGAAGACAAATCTCTCAACACTAATCTTCTAGAGGAAAAAGCAGAAGCAAGAAGTAAGGAAAAGAAAGAAAAAGATTAATGTATAGGATACCATCAAGGGCCAAATGCATTGTGATTGGAATTTCAGAACAGAGACATTTAAAGTACCAAGAGACTTCAGACAGGATGAGTTACACCTCTCTTCTACCGCCATTCCCACCCACCCCTGGAGCAGTGAGCCCCCCAGGGAAAGTCTGTCCACTCGGTTCAGGACTTGAGAGGATTTTAGTCATGGTGAGTCACTCTTTATTTCCGCAGAACAGTGAGCTCCTCAGCCAGAGTCAACAGAACCTGAGACATATGAGGACTTCTGACAAGTAAAATTCTATCACAGCAATGACAAGAACTGATAAAGGGGATAGGGGGAGAACAGGAAAAGAGTGGATAGACAAGGAACACTGCATTGAATCAGAGATATCACAGAAAAGTAGATACAACAGAGTATCAACAGAAACATGAATATAAAGAATGTAGCAAAATGGCAATAATGATGACCAGGTGGTAAGAAGATGTGCTTCTATCCCAAAGGCCAACAGTTTGAATCCACCAGCTGTTCCAAACAAGAAAGATAGGCAGTCTCCTCCCATGCAATTAACTACATCTGAAAACCTTCTAGAGAGTCAGCTATGGGTCAGTTCTGAGTTGTTGGCACATAATAACAGCAACAAAAATAATTACCATAAATGTGAACAAATGAAATGCACCAATTAAGAGAGAAAGAGTAGCATAAAGGATTAAGAAAACAAGACTCATAAATATACTGTCTACAAGAGATACAGCTGAGAAATGAGCATAGACTATAGAAGGGTGGAAAAATACATCAAGAAAATGGCAATTTTAAATAGTGCTCAAATCAAAGTGAATGCACAAAAAATTCTCCACCTTCTAAGCTAACACATGGACTATGTTTGAATATTTCAAAGTCTTGATAAGACCATCAATATGCACATGATATTTAGCCAACTTTACTACAGCTTAATCTTGCAAAGAAATTGAGTCACCAGTAAATTATTTTTGTAAAGTACCTATAAACAAGCTTAGTTGCTTAATTAAGAGGAACAAAAATTGATTAATTAGTTGTTGTTTTGTTGTTTTAAAACTTTGTCTTTGGTATTTCTATGAGGAAATAAATTTGTTATGTTTCCATTAAATAATGTAATCTATTTAAAAAAAAAACACCAAACAAAAAACAAACCAAAATAAAATCGTCATTATAGGATCAACTGTTCCCAGGGAAAGTTTCCAAATAAGGTCTCCTTTGTGTGAATTTTCCATTTTCCAATATTTACTTAAGATTGGAGTTTGGTCTTAAATGATGAATAAATCTCCATTTAAGAGTACATTAGTGCAAGCTGTCTTAATATCTCCACTATTTGCTATGAACTGTAGTGATAAAAGTGGTCATTTTATCAGTTGGTATAGGAAACTGAAGAAGCCATACAACTTTCTTGGTGCCAACGCAAAAAAAAAACATATAGATTCTTCAGTGAGCTTTTTCAGGGCAGATGGTAGCTATCTCAAGATATCCAGAGCCAAGAAATGTCTGAATACCCCAGGTGTGATATCCAAGTTCAAATTTTCCTGCATTGCTGGATGAGACTTAACTCCTGCTAATCTTTCTTGATAATATTTTGACATGTCTCAGGGCCTGGATCCTATAGTCATGTTGTTGTTGTTGTTAGGTGCCATCGAATCGAGTATTACCCATAGTGATTCTATGAACAACAGATCTGAACTCTGTGCTGGCAACTCAATGGGGAAAAAAAAAGACAGTTCTCTTTGTTGTTGATAGGTGCTGTTGAGTCAAGTTTGACTCATAGTGACCCTGTGAACTATATATCTGAACCCTGTCCTATCCTGTGCCATCCTCATCCTGTGCCATCTTCACACTACCACACTCGAGCCCATTGCAGCAGTTCCTGTGTCAGTCTATCTGGTTGAGGGCCTTCCTCTCCTTCACTAACTCTCTACCTTTCCAAGCATGGTATCCTTCTCCAAGGAATAGCATTTTCTAGTAACTTCCCTGAAGCATATGAGACAAAGCTTTATCATTTCTTCCAAGAAGCATTCTGGCTGCACTTTTCTCAGGACTTCTTGGTTCTTTTGCCAGTCCGTGGGATATTCAATACTCTTCTCCAATACCACAGCTCAAAGGTGTCAATTCTTCTTTTGTCATTCTTATTCATTGTCCAGCTCTCAGAGGCATAGCAAGTGATCAGAAAGCCCACGGCCTGAAACAGGAGCACCTTAGTCCTCAAACTGACTCCTGAATAATTTGGAGAGATCCCTAACTTTAGACTTTCCCAGTGCAATGCATCTCCTTATTTCCTGACTGCTGGTTCCAAGGATGTTAATTGTGGATCAAAATAAATTAAGCTATTGACAGCTTCAATCTCTTCCATCCATCATGACATTGCCTGTTGGTCTAGTGGTAAGAATTTTTGCTTTCTTGATGTTGAGATGAAATCCACATTGAAGGCTGTATTCTTTTATCTTCTGCAATAAGTGCTTTAAGTCCTCCTCACTTGTGGCAAGCAATGTTGTTCCATCTGCATAATGCAGTTTATTATTCTCTTAGCAGTATCTGTCTTAAAAGTCTTAAAACTTTTCTTCTAAGTTCTTGTATGCAGACATATTGTTTCTAAGAATTTACCTCAGGAAATAATCTTGGCTGTAACAAAATATTTTCTTTTTCTTTCATTTCAAAATTAACTTGATTTTGTTTTCTTATTACAAGTAATGCATGCTAATCTCTAGGATTTATGATATTAGCATGGGATATTCAAAGACTTAAAACACTTGATTAAATACATTTGTAGCTAAAATGTAATATAGCCATTTAAAACAATGCCAGAATAGAATATTTGAAGGAAAAGGAAGTGTCACAATATGTTCAGTTATTTTCCCAGAAACACATGCAGAGCCAAGCCTGCTTATTAAATAAGTAAATTGATGTGATAAGCTTATCAGCATGCTAAGTAATAAGTATCTAATACATGTTAATTATTTTTATAGACATACTAAAAGACTAGAAAATATATCTTGAAGCAGAACAGTGGTTATGTTTGAGTGACAAGATTATTTTAATTTTTTCCTTTTTGATTTGTGAATTCTTTTTTCTACCATTAATATGTAATAAGTAAAACCTAATAAAACCTGCTATCTAGAACTATATTTGTAAATGTTGTTATGCACTGTTGAATTTCCTGCAACTCATAGAAACCCTCTATACAACAGCTCTGAACTCTGCTGTATCTTGAGCCAGTTTCAGTCTCCAACACACCTACCTCTGTTATCCCAGTTACTGTGTCAATTCATTGCATTTGGGGTTTTCCTTTCTTGCACTGTCCCTCCACCCTTCCAAGCATGATATCCTTCTCCAGGAACTGGTGCATCCTGGCCATGGGCCCAAAGTACGTGAGATGGAGCTCCAAAATCCTTGTCTCCAAAGCAGCATTCTGGTTTTACCCTCTCCAGGATAAACCTATTTGTTCTCTTGGCAGTCTATAGTATGTTCAACATTCTTCTCCAACTCAAAGGAGATCAATTAATTTATAACTTAAAGACAAATTCTTTTTTTTTCTTTTATAGTTATATTTTATGAGCTTGGTATAATCAGTTTGTAAACTAAAATATGCAGCAGCATGCAAGTCACTCCCTCAATACAGCAAGCTAACAGTGCGCCTAACAGCAAACCATGAAATAAGCAAAGCATGTTTCATATAAACTATGAACATAAACCTGAATGCTACAGTAAACAGCAAACAATACTGTCTGAGCCTTCTTCTGACCTGGGGTGTGAAGTAGGTACCGAGCCTGGGGCAGAGCTTCTGCTGTCCTCAGGGGAGTTTAGGCTAAGTCTTCCTGGCTAGAGATGGTGCTCTTGCCAGTCCAGGGGACGGTAGCTGCAGGGTGTCAGAGATAACTAGCAAAAAGAGACAATCATTACCAATGTGGCATATCCACATGTGTCCAGTGGCTTAGTGGTGAGGAATTGCACTGCCACAGCTCTCTTATTTCATCATCTCTTCCCTTTAGTTTGGCTTCTTAATGCTCTAGTGCAATTTTCAGAGTTTCTTCTGATATCCATTTTTATTTTTTTTTTCTTTCTTAGCTGTCTTTAAAATTTTTAAAAATATATATTTTTTGCTCTTCATGGATGATATCTTGGATGTCATCTCACAACTCATCTCGTTCAATGTCATTATTGAACAAATATCATGAATGTTGAATTGCCTCAAACCCATTCTTTTTTCCCTGTTATATACCGTTGAATCAGATCTGACTGGCACAGGAGGAGATTGCCCCATCTTCTCCAGCAGAGCATTTGGTGGATTCAAACCCAGTGATTTTGAGATTGCAGTGGAGCTTCTTGCCACTAGGTCAACACAGCTCCCTTCAAATCTATTCGTGAGATGATTTTTAAATTCAAGTGGGATACATTCAGGGTCCTATTTTGGTTCTTGTGGACTTGTTTTCATTTTTTTCAGCTTCTATTTGAGTTTGCATGTGAGTAATTGATGGTCTTTTACACTATCAGCACCTGGTTTGGTTTTGACTGATGATATTGAGCTTCTCCAATGCTTCCTTCCACAGATGTAGACAGTTTGATTCCTGTCAGACGAAGTCCAAGTAGAAAGTCACTGTTTGTGTTTTTTAGAAAAGATAACTTGTGATG
>NW_006400765.1:13892-14776 GCF_000299155.1 Elephantulus edwardii | reverse complement strand
TTCCTTTTACCACTGGAGGGACTGTGTAGTAGTTATGTTTTTAAACTTTGTTAACTCAGAACATAAGACCCTACACTACTCTGTTAAGTTCTTCCACTACTTCTCTGGCTGCTCTTTTAAAATATGCCATAAGCTTCTTTTTCCAAGCTAACCAGAGTATAATCAAGGTCTATCTTTGGTCATTCCTTAGCCTGTCACTATACCAAAAACATCATAAATTGGAAATCCATAAAGCTGATTTTAGTAAGCAGACCTGTAATGCTTCACCCTTAAAATGGGTAATGATTGAGATCCAACATGGCGGCGGAGGCAGAGACAGCGTGGTGAGCTGCAGGAGCAGCGAACCACTTAAAACAGGGCCATTATGGCCTTCCACAGACTTCGGCTTATTGATAACTGAACACTTAAACAGCTGATGACTGGCCCTCAGTGAAGATCGAGGCTCAACAACAGGAATACAAGGATTCCCAAGGAGGAATGGGTGAGTCTCGTGGCTCCCAACCACACCCCCACCACCACCCCACAGAGCCCGCGCCGGGCCGCACAGCCGCTGCAGCTCCATGAGGTTTCCACAGCCCAAACGAATGGGTTCCCTCATCCAGGATGGATGCTGGGCACTGGCCCTCCTCAAGCGAAGCCACCACACTGCCACAAGGTGGACTTGTTCTGGAGAGAATTCTTGGAGCCAGGATGGCGACTGTGTGGGAAGTGGGTGCCCACCGGCCGCCCGCACAAGAGGGGCCGCGCGCACGCCGAGCGCCTGTGCGGCGGGGTGAGGTGGTGCGCCCCCAGCGGCCGCGCGCCTCCCTTGGGCCTCCCGTACTGGGGGGGGGGGGACACGCACTGGCCGCCTGTGTAGGAGGTGGAGGATGGGATGCATGCCC
>NW_006400765.1:0-12276 GCF_000299155.1 Elephantulus edwardii | reverse complement strand
ACACACACACACACACAAAGAGTAATGATTCTGCCAACCCCAGAATTTTATTTGCCAATGTTAAAAAATGGCATATTACACACTAAAATCTTCTGACTGCTATATAGAAATCCTTATTCATTGTCCAACTTTCAGCTGCCTAGGAAGAAATTTTTAAAAAAATATGCCTTATCTGGTGCAACAACGGTGGAAGGCGGTATGGCGCTTCCACTACTGGGAATATACCCCAAAGAGACCATAAGCGACATGCAAGCAGATATATGAACACCCATGTTTATTGTGGCTTTGTTCACAATATCAAGGAGTTGGAAACAACCTAAGTGCCCATCAACAAATGAATGGATAGAGAAGCTGTGGTATATTCACACAATGGAATGCTGCATTGAAAGACAAGGAACTCATGCAATATTATTCAAAATGGGTGACCCTGGAGGACATTATGCTGAGTGAAGTACCTCAGTCACAAAAGGACAAATACTGCATTGTGCCCGGGTGGAGACTGAGAAAGATAGGTTCAATAATGTATACTGCATTGAAACAGATGAGGGAGAAAACTGTTTAAAAGGGATATGTGATTAGGTATTTTTGTCATGACGGGAGTCTAGAGTGAAAGCTGCATAGTGGAGTGGACCTGGGGGGAGGCACTGTAAAACAATGAGAGAATTTTTTACTTTTCCAAAAGGGTAGTGTGCTAGGGGGGAGGGTTGGGAGGGGGAAAAAGTGCAGCAGTTAATGAATGGAAATCCAAAGTCTCTATAAATTTTCATTCAAATTAATAATAAATGTTTTAAAAAATATGCCTTATTAAAACAATTGTGAGATACCATCTGACTCCAGTAACAACAGCAAAGTTCAACAGGGCAGAAAATAACAAATGCTAACAGGGTTGTGGAGAGACTAGAACTCTTATTCACTGCTGGTGGGAATGTAAAATGGTGCAGCCACTATGGAAGATGGTCTGGTGCTTTCTCCAAAAGTTGGAAACAGAAATACCATCTGACCCAGCAATTCTGCTACCCACACCCATGTTTATTATTCCATTATTCACAATAACAAAGACATGGAAGCAACCCAAATGAATGGATAGAAAAACTATAGTATATTCACACAAGGGACTACTACTACTGAAAAACAAAGAACTAGGGTGACCCTGGAGGGGTCACATTATGCTGAGTGAGATATCTCAGTAACAAAAGGACAAATAATGCATAACACCACTGTTCTAAAACAGGATTGACATGGGGGTTTGGGAGAAACTAAGAAAAGAGGGGATAAATCATGAATACTGCATTGGAACAGATGAAGTAAAAAACTTTAAAAGGAATATATGAGAACCCAGAAATGGACCCATCTACCTATGTTCAACCGATATTCGACAAAGAAATAAAAGCTATCAAATGGGGAAATGTCAACCTTCTCAACAAATGGTGCTGGCAAAACTGGACTGCTACTTGCAGAAAACTAAAACGGTATTCACATCTCATGCCTTACACAAAATTCAACCCCAGGTGCATCAGAGTCCTAGGAGTAAAGCCCAAAACCATAAAGTTCAACAGAGACAAACTGGGATCAGGCTTAGATGGCCTAGTCTATGGTATAAAGAGATTATCAAATACAGCCAGAAAGGCACAGTCTGGAGAGAATAAAGATTAAATCTTATGTGCATCAAAAACATTTTCCAATAGAACGAAAAGAAAACCTACTGACTGAGAAAAAACATTTGGCAATATAATTTCAGACAAGGGTTTCATATCAAAAGTTTACAGAATCCTACAGGGCCTCCACAAGAAAAAGACTGATAGCACAATTTCAAAATGGGCCAAAAGACATGGAAAGAATTTTCACAGAGGAAGATACTCAGATGGCCAACAGACATTTGAAGAAATGCTCCAAATCACTGGAAAAAGATGCAAATCAAAACCAAAATGAGGTACCATCCAACCCCAGTAGCAGTGGCAAAGTTTAACAGGACAGCAGGTAATAAATGTTAGAGAAGTTGTGATAAGATAGGAACTCTTTCTTATATGCTGTTAGTGGGATTGGATGGCAGTTTGACGTTTCCTCAGAAAACGGAACATAGGGAGCTCTTATGGCTTAGTGGCAAGAAGCTGTACTGCAATCCCAGAGGTGTGCGGTTCAAATCCACCGAAACTCTGCTGCAATCTCCTCCTGTACCAGTCAGATCTGATTTGACAGTACACACACACACACACACACACAAGATAATAAAATAAAAAAGAAAACAAAATAAAACTGAACACAGAAATTCCATATGACCCAGCTATTCCACTGCTTGGAATATACCCCAAGAAAATGAGAATTGAGGCACAAGTAGAGACTTGTACACCGATGTTCATAGCAGCATTATTCACCACCACAAAAATATGAAAACAGCCCAAATGTCCAACCATAATCAATGGATTTATAAATTATGGTACATTCACATGATGGAATACTATACAGCACACTGAAGCAATGATTTTATAAGTTATTACCTAATTTGGGAGAGACTGGAGAGCATTATGCTGAGTGAACTAACTCAGTCCTGTAAGGACACGTACTATACAAAACCATTATGAATATGTGGATCCAAGTGAGGGGGAGGGTAGAATCAGGATTAATCATAAGGAGATAGGAACTCTTATACACTGCTGGTGGGATTCTAAAATGGTACAACCAAGCAGCATTATTCACCACTGCAAGAACATGGAAACAGCCCAAAGGTCCAACCACAAATGGACTGAGAAATTATGGTACATTCACACAATGGAATACTGTGCAGCACACAGGAACAACAACTTTGTAAATTATTACCTAACTTGGTAGGGACTGGATAGCATTATGCTGAGCGAACTAACTCAGTCCCACAAGGATAAATATTGTATAAGACCGTTATTGTAAAATGAGTATAAGGATCCAGCACGGGTGGGAGAGGCTGGAAGCAGAGGGATGAGGATGTGCAGGGGAAAAGGGAATTAATCATTGGGTTGGGAGGTGAGGAAACTGAAAGAATTTGTTTGAATTTGTATTAGAATTCTGTAAATAAACTGTTGTTGTTGTTATGTGCCAGATGAACTATAGGCCAAAGATTAAAAAAAAAAATCATGTGGAATTACATAAAACAAACAAAAATAAAATAAAATGGTACAACCACTCTGGAAAGCAGTTTAGTGTTTCCTTAGAAAGCTGAACATAGAAATTCCACATGACCCAGCTATTCTTCTACTTGGATTATACCCCAAGAAAGTAAGAACTGAGGCATACATGGAGACTTGTACACCAATGTTCATAGCAGTGCTATTCACCACCACAAGAACATGGAAACAGCCCCAATGTTCACCACAATCAAATGAATTGAGAAATTATGGTATATTAACACGATGGAATACTATGCAGCGTGCAGGAGGATGACCGAGTAATCAACAGTGGAGCAGGAATTCTGTCTCCTTTTATAGAGGAGCTGATTTCCACTGATGGTGATACTTCCATACAACTGATGGGATGGACCAAGAATTTACTCCTACTCCATGAAGGCAAAAAGAGGCCTGGAGATCTGTCACTCTCAGCAACTTGTTTAATCATCCTTACCTAACTCCTCCAAACAAGTGAAGTTATGCATAGCCTGTTTTAGTGGAAGGAGAAGAGTCAGCCAGTCAGTTAGCCAATGTTGAGTTGGAACTCAATCATAACTGACCCTCTAGAGGGTTTCCAGAGGTTGGAAATTGTGTGTATGGAAACTGCCCATCTTTCTCCCTCAGAGCGACTGATTAATTAAATGCAGAAAAGTGTGGACTTTCAGCTACCAGCGCAATTCTCTATAGACTATGCTACGGTATCTCCCTACAAGGAGAAAAAGAATCAGAGATGGTGCAGCTTTCAGATAATCTCCTATACGTCAAACTACCTACTGTTTAGTTTGGGTAATTTTTTACAAGTCAAATACAGAATGTAAAAAAAAAAACAAAAAACAAAAAAAACCACAAACTGGTGAAAAAAAAATGCTTTGAATCAAGCACACATTAATATTTAAAATTACATCTTTGCTCCTTGGAACTTTATAGAGTCCTTGACAGCATATTTTGGCAATGTAATGCATCTTTGATTTCTTGACTGCTGTTGCCATAAGTGCTGATGTGAATCCAAGTAAAAAGAAATCACCAACAACCTCAATCTTTTCAACTAAGGTGTGCCAGATTCAGGCCATGGTCTTCACAATTACTTGCTATGAAACAGAGAATTGGACAATGACTAAGAATGACAGAAGAAGAATGGATGCCTTTGAATTGTGGTGCTGGAGAAGAGTCTTGAACATACCATGGACCATGAAGAAAACAAATAGGTCTGTCTTGGAGAGGGCGAACCCAAGTTTCTCCTTGGAGGCTAGGATTTTGAAGCACCATTTCACACACTTTGGGCACGTAGCCAGGAGTGACTGGTCCCTGGAGAAGGATCTCAAGCTTGAAAGTGTGGAGGGACAGTGCAGGAGAGAAAGATCCCAGATAAGATAGACTGATACAATAACTGGGGGAATAGATTTTGGTCTGTCAGAATGAGTGGCTAAGGACAGGGCAGGCTTCAGAGCTGTTGTACACAAGGTCGCAGGCCACTTGACGGCACATAACAACAACAATCATGACACTGCCTACCAGTACAGTGATGAGTATTTTTGTTTTCTTTATGTTGAAGTCTAATCCATATTGAAGGTTATGGTCTTTAATTTTCAACAGAAAAAATTTCTGCAAGCAAGGTTGTGTCACCTGTATCATGCAAGTTGTAAATGAGACTTCTTCCAATCCTGACACTATATATCTCTTCATATAGTCCATCTTCTCAAATGATTTGCCAAGCATAAAGACTGATTAGATGTGGAGAAAGAATACAATCCTGGCGCAACCCTTTCTTAATTTTAAACCAGAGCTCCTTTGTCCTGTTCAACAACATATTCTTGGTCTATGTGTAGATTAGGTGAAGTGATTATTTCTAAAAGCTATGAATTCCATAGCTACTTTGAGTTAAAAAGTGTAACTGCTGGAGCTCTGGTGGCCTCGTGGCAAGGATCTGCAACTACAATCCCAGAGGCGCACGGTTCGAATCCACCAGATGCTCTGGCGGGGAAGGAGGGACAATCTCCTCCCGTACCAGTCAGATCTGATTTGAGGTACACTCACGCAAAAATAATAAAATAAAATTTTTTTTAAAAAAGTGTAACTGCTGCTGTTTGCAGAGACCCCCATGTGACAAAGGAGAACTACCCTATATGGTTTCCCTAGGCTATAATTTTTCTCCTTAACTCTAAGCCACCAGCGAGCTCTGGTTCCTAAGTGAAAGGAGTTGCACTGTCAACTCAGAGGCATATGGTTTGAATGCTCTAGCTGCTCCGTGGGATAGAGATGGGCAATTTCCTTCAATCTGACTGCTTCCGAAAACCTGATGGAGGATCAGCTATGGGTTGGTACTGACTTGGCGATATACAGCACAAGATCACCATGTCTTTCCCCATAAAATCTCTGAGTGAGTTAAAGCTATTATTAATCTTTCAATTGGCAGCTAAGAATATAGCTACTGCACAATCAGGGCTACTTCAAAATTCCAATATTCTTAATATTTGCTGTCAAGTTGAAACTGACTCATAACTGACCCTCCAGCAGGTTTCAAGAGACAGTAAATCGCATGGAGACAGCCCTCTTTCTCTTGCAGAGCAGCTGGTGGATTTGAACTGTGTGCCTTTGGGATGACAGCACAACTTCTTAACCACTAATCCACCAGGGCTCTCTTTCAAAAGTGCAATAATAGTATACAATTAAAAGCCTGAAGGAGGTAGTGTTTCTTCAAAAATCAGCACTTTGAAAAAGCAACATGTATATGGCAGAATCAAGGTCATACATATCACCTTAGTTATCTAGTACTATTATAACAGTAATACCACAAATAGATCTTTTTTTCATTTATTTTCTCACAGTTTATGAGACTAGAAGTTCAGATGAGGGCACTGACTCTAGTAGAAGACATTCACTCTCTGTTGGCTGTAGGGGAAGATTCTTGTCTCTTCTACTATTTCCCAGTTCCTTGAAATCTCCATATGGTTTGACATCAATCTTCCCCCATTTCTACTTCTTTTGCTTGTTTGCTTAATATCTTTTACATTTCAAAAGAGATTGACTTAGCTTTCAAGAGACTGATTAGAGTAACTAATCTTGCCTCCTTAATATCACAAAAAAAACCTATTCCCAAACGAGATTATAACCACAAGAATGAAAGTTAGGATTTACGACACATTTTTCTAAGACATGCTCTAATTTGTAACACATATCCAGGGCAAAACACATACAAAGAAAATACCAAAATGTCTATGACTTCACTTTAAGCTGATCTCTAACAAAACTGCAAGCAAGTTAATGAGGCTGAAAGAGGGCCTTAGCACAGAACCAAGCTGCAAAGAGTAGGAGAGGTTTTTTCCTTTCCTCCTTGTTTTAAAAGGACATTGCTTTTTAAATACTACTTGGGCATAGGCTGATGAATGGAGTTCTTGATGGAAATACAGTTATGGGGAAGTTACTGAGCACACACAATACTGCTGTCTTTAACAACAAAAAATTTCCAAACTCTGAAGGAGACGATACAAGTTTAAAAGCTTACATGATACAAGTTTAAAAGCTTACATACTATAAAATTTAAATGTCCTAATCTCAACAACAAAAAATTCAAGAAACTGGAATCTATGAAAAGGAATGTGGAACCAAGATTTGAGAAAGACTCATCAATAACCTTTATTATGCAGATGACACAACTTTGCTTGCTGAAAGTGAGGAGAACTTAAACCCCCTATTCTGCATTGCAGAAGGTCAAAGACTGAAGCCTTCAATATGGATTGCATTTCAATGTCCAGAAAACAGAAATTCTCACCACTGGACTTATGGCAACATAATGACAGATGGAGAAAAGAATCAAACTATCAACAACTTCATCTTACTTAGATCCAAAATCAACACTCTTGGTACGAGCAGACAGGAGATCAAGAAATATATTGCACCCTTTCTACAAAGATGGCGCCAAAAGCCAAGAAGGAAGGCCCTGCCCCCCCAAAAACTGAAGCCAAAGCAAAGGCATTAAAGGCCAAGAAGGCAGGCCTGAAGGGCGTCCACAGCCAAAAAAAAAAAAGAAGATCCGCACGTCACCCACGTTCCGGCGGCCTAAGACGCTGAGACTCCAATGGCAGCCCAAATATCCCCAGAAGAACACCCCGAGGAGAAACAAGCTTGACCACTATGCCATCATCAAATTTCCCCTGACCACTGAGTCAGCTATGTAGAAGATAGAAAGAAGATAACAACACACTTGTGTTCATTGTGGATGTCAAGGCCAATAAGCACCAAATTAAACAAGCTGTAAAGAAGCTCTATGACATTGATGTGGCTAAGGTCAACACTTTGATTAGGCCTGATGGAGAGAAGAAGGCCTATGTTCGACTTGCTCCTGATTATGATGCTTTGGATGTTGCCAACAAAATTGGGATCATCTAAACTGAGTCCAGCAGGCTAATTCTAAATATAAATTTTTCTCACCAAAAAAAAAAAAAAAGAAAGAAACATATTGCACTGGGAAAGAGTGCTGTAAGAGATCTCTCTAAATTATTGAGAAGCAATGATGTTAGTTTTAGGACTAAGCTGCACTGCTCCAGGTCATGGTCACTTACTATGCACTGGACAGGTGGACAATGAGCAAATTATTTGATAACTGGGAATTTATAAAGAGTAGTATGGTATAAGGATCAGTGAAAGATTCATAAACAATTTGCATTATGCAGATGATGCAACTGCTTGCTGAAAGCAACATGAACCTGAGGCGCTTGCTACAGAGGATCAAGGACTGTAGTCTCAATATGGATTACATTTCAACATCAAGAACACAAAATTCTTCACCACTGGGCCAACAGGAAACATCATGATAGATGGTCAAAGGACTTAAACTGTCGATTATTTCATCTTGTTTGAATCCATAACCAATACCCTTGGTACCAGCAGACAGGAAATCAGGAGACATATAGCACTGGGAAAGTCTGCTGTCCAGGATTTTTTCAAAGTCTTAAAGAACAAGGATGTCATTTTCCAGACAAAGGTGCACCTGATCCAAGCCAAAGTCTTTCCAATCACCTGCTAAACATCTGAGAGCTTGACAATAAATAAGGATGACAGGAGAAGAATCAGTGCATTTGAACTGTGGTGTTGGAGAAAAATGATGAATATCACATGAACTGCCAAAAGAACAAACAGGTATGTCTTGGAGAAAGTGCAACCGGAGTACTCATTGAAGCAAGAATGGAGAACCTTCATTTCACATGTATTTGGACATATTGTTGTTGCTATTACTTAGAAAACAACATCATGCTTGGGAAGATGAAGGATTAGTGAAGAAAAAGACCCTCAATGAGATGGACTGATACAGTGTCTGTGGCAATGGGCTCAGATGTGCTGGGAATAATAAAAATGGCACAGATAGGACACGATTCAGAGCTGTGTTCACAGGATCACTGTGTATTATACGCAACTCAATGGTACAACAACATAAAAGGAGACACTTTTACTACTGCTGAAAAATACAATAACTGAAGAAGAAAATCACTGGAAGCGCTCAACAGCATATTTGAACTGGGAGAATAAAGAGTGAAGAAGATAAACCACAGAAATTACTACATTTAAGGAGCAAAAATGAAGAGAACCTTACGGTGTTGTGGGATATCATGAAATTAACCAATATGAGCATTACAAAAATCCAAAAGTAATCAGATATGTATGCATCTTGGGGAAAAAAAATCCAAAAGTAGAAGAAACAATGATACTGAGAGAACATTTGAAGAAATAATGGCAGAAAAATTTTCAAATTTAATGAAAAATATTAATCTACACATACAAGGCACAGCTCTGGTGGCACAGCCCAGAGTGAATGGCACCGTTAACCAAAAAGCACCTAATGATTTGGTTCCATCAGCAAATCCACAGGATAAAAAAAAAAAGCAATCTCTTCCCTTGCAATTTAAAGCTGAGGAAACTTCTTAGAGGGTCAGCAATGAGTCACTTCCAACTCACTGAATAAATGAGTGACACATTCAATAAATTCAACGAATGCCAACTATGATAAACTTTTAAGTGATTATCATTTCTCCTTCTAGCCATTATCAATCAAAGCCAATCAAAACCTAATCCCTACATTGGAAAAGGCATGATCCCTAGATATTCAGAATCCCTCTGAGGCCAGCAGAACTCTTGTCACAGGATGGATGCTCCACCACTCAACAGACACTTCAGGCTGGACATCTTGTCTCTTCCCACAAAGATAACAAAGCTACAATGTCTACAAGGCAAAAGATAATGACAAATCAGTCAAAACACCAGGAAAACATGGAACAAAAAGTAAGCAAAGTATAGATCAGGAAAACCTTTCAAAAGAAAAAAGACTATTGGAACTTCTCGACAAGAAATCCAAAATATTTCAATCTATTCTGAAGGTCAAGAAAAACACAGAAAACACAAAGAAATTGTTTTTTAAAATATGCAAGATTAATTAATAGAATAAATGAAAAACATGAAGCAACTTAAAAAAACAGCAAATAAAAGACCCATCAATCTACTAAGACTAAAGCTGCAAAAATTGACAATGCATGAGAAGGACAAAAGAGAAAAATGGATTAAATGGAACACAGACTTGAAGGACAAATTTCTCATTTTTTTTTTACATTTTTTTATTTTATTTTATTATTTTTGTGTGCGTGTACCATCAAATCAGATCTGACTGGTACAGGAAGAGATGGCCCCTCCTTCCCCGGCAGAGCATCTGGTGGATTCGAACCGTGCACCTCTGGGATTGTAGTTGCAGTTTCTTGCCACTAGGCCACCAGAGCTCCCCTAAATTTCTCAATATTAATCTGTCTGAGGAACAATCAGAAAAAAAGAAGGCAGATTAAGAAAGCCTACCAATTACGTGGGTCAATATCAAGAAGAATAATTTACCTGTGATTGGAATTCTACAACAGGAAACAACCAAAAAGTATACCAAAGAAAATTGTGGGAGATTTGCTGGTAAAAAAGTTCCCAAACATCGTGAAAAATGAGAAAATAGTATTCTAAAAGCTGAAGAAGCCTGAAAAAGGAGAGATTTTTAAAAATAAAATAAAATTTAAAAAAAAATACTAAGATATAAACAAATTTTCCAAAATTAAGGACAAAGAAAACCTGAAAGTGACTTAGGAAAAACAAATAATCACCTTCAGTGGAGAACCAAAAATACTAAGTTCCAATTTTTCAGTTGAAACTATACAGAAAAGAAAGGTATAGGAAGACACATATAAAACTTTGGGGGGGAAACCTGTCAACCAAAAATGCTGTGCCCAGCAAAAATTCTCTACAAAAAAATGATGGTGAAATTAGGACATCCCCAGAAAAACAGAAACTATCAACATCTGTGAAAACTAGAACAATTACAAGAAATTTTGTAAGGAGTTCTTTGCACCAAGAGTTAATAGCAAGAGACAACAAACTAAAAACATACATGACATTTTTCAGCAACTGAATCAAATACATTAAATAAGCAGAATACATTAAGTATTAGGAAACCACTGATAATCATTATGTAAATGAGGATACATACAATTAAGACAGAGGAAATTAGCAGCATAGTTAAAAACTTCTAAATGAAGAAAGACAGCTCAAAATAACGTAAACTGTTTTAACTTGTAAATAAAATAGAAACTTACAGAGTAGCATCCAAGAAAATCAGTGAAACTTTTCTTAAAAATTAAAAAGAATAAATTAAAAATAAGAAAACCACACAGCAACCAAAAAAACTATAAGAAAAGTAATAAGCAAAATGAACTTACAGAGATATTAGTAACATACACACATACCAAAAAGTACCGTGAAATGACAGTAATTAAACCTATCCATCAATAATTGCACTGAATGTGAGTGGATTAAATGCACCAGTCAAGAGATGAAGAGTGGCAGAACAGTTTAAAAAACATGATCCCTCTTCTGGGTTTGGTGCTGTTCTGCAGTGAATTAGCTAAATGCACCAAGAAAGTTGGGATTGTCGGTAAAAAACAGGATTTGTTATTGTGTTTCCCTCAGGAAGATGATGAAGAAAATTGAAATCAGCCAGTATGTCAAAAACACTTGCTCCTTCTGCGGGAAAATCAAAATGAGGAGAAGCTCTATGGGGATCTGGCATTGTGGTTCTTGCATGAAGACAGCAGCTGGTGGTGCCTGCACCTACACCACCACCTCTGCAGTCTTGAAGGAACTGAAAGACCAGTAGAAGCTCCTCCATTTGAAGCATCTCTAGCCTGTAATACACAGGTTAATTTATGTAAAGAAAAAAATCCATCAATGTGCTGTCTACAGTGGACACACTGTATTCACATAGTTCTAATTTCTAAAGTACTATACTTCAAGACAAAAGTCAGTTTAAATGACACTAAATAACGATTATAGGATCAATTTAACAAGAGGATATAAATATAATTAATATTATGTACTCAATGAAAGATCTGGAAGATACATAAGCTTGTTTATGTTTAGATTTGAAGAGAGCAATCAACAACTCATTTACAATAAGAGTTGGAGACATCAGTATATCACTCCCAGTGAAAAGGTAGACAGAAACTCAAAAAAGATGCAGAAGCACTACACAATTAATCAACTAGATCTCACGGACATATATTAACTATTCCACACAACAAAAGCACAACATATATTATTCTCCAGTCTACATGGAACATATTCCAGAACAGACTATAGATGAGGTCAGAAAGCAAGTGTCAATAAATTGAAGATAAAAAATATTGCAAAGCATTTCCTCAGATAACAATGCTATGAAATGGAAAATCAACAAGGAAATTGGGGGTAGGAGAAAAATCAAGTATATGACAAACAACACCTTTTTGAGCACTTTCAGGCAATAGAGTAAATAGAAGAAATGTAAATAATTGAAATGTAAAAATTCCTTGAAACTAATGAGAATTAAAACAACAACATACCAAAATCTTTGACATACCACAAAAAGCAGTACTCAGAGATCAGTTAAGAGCAATAAATAAATGCATTAAAAAAGAACTATAACCAATAATACAGCATGTCTAACAACTGGAAAAAAAATAGCAATCAAAACCAATAATCTCCAGAAGAAAAAAAATAATTGGGAATGACAGTATGAAATACAATGTGAACAAAGAATAGTGTGAAATACAAAGTATATGAATTTTGTAAGCAAATCAATATAAAATAA
>NW_006400764.1:11202-14799 GCF_000299155.1 Elephantulus edwardii | reverse complement strand
GTTCATTCATAGGCTAAATAGAAATATTTGCTCTAATATTGTTGTTAAATGGCAAAGACATGGGTTTCAGAACATGTGTTACCAGCTGATTTGTTGTTTTTTTGAGCTTGTTTAGTTTTTTCTTTGTTTTTTTGTGTGTGGTTTTTTTTTTTTTTTTGGTTTTTCACTCTGCATTCTACATTTTGATATTTGTGGAGCAAAAGTTGTTTCATCGGGTTATAATATCAAATATGGTATTTAAATCTTCATCAACTTAATAAATAATGCTTCCTATTGTTAAATGTATAAGACTAAAATCAATGACAAATCAACCAATAAAACTCAATTAACCTTTTAGCAATAAAACTGTATTAGTCAATATTCTCAATACTATTAACTGTAGTGGACATTAGCAGTAACTTATACATGGGAACTGAAATGTTGAGACCTTACCACTTCTCTGGTCTTTGTCTACTCAAGCAAGATAAGAGCCCATTCAGCTAGAAGCAGGAGAAGTGACAAGTATGCAAGTTGGTCATTAGCATCAACTGAGACTTGGAGGCTGCATTACTGGGGACTCATAACTTCTCTGGACCTTTTCCCTGAGCAAAATATCCTTGGCAGCATTGTTAGAGCTTTGATTACTCCCTGAGGAAACTGTTTTCTCCCATCAAACTACAGGACATAATAGAGAAGCAGGCCTAGCTGAGCACAGCTGAGCAAAGAGAGAGAACTCAGCTTCCTGTCCTTCAAAGGACAACCATATGACAAGCTTGTCCCATGAAACAGAGCTGCCTGTAGATGACCAGCAGGGAAGATTGTCACTAGGCAACACATAAAATCTGTATCTTATCAATAGGATCATAAAGAAAAGCAACTGACAACAACCTAGACAAATATAGCAGGAGATGCTTACACGTACAAAGAAGAATTTCACATAATGTAAAGGAAGAAGCAGGCACGTTCAAATATTATGAAAAGCAAACCAACCTTCTCCTATAAAAGGAGTCCAGATCACAGACCCAACAAATACCCTAGGGACAAAAACACAGAAGAAATATATCAAAGAGGAGTTATATAAACTTGTGCTGAAGAGTTACAAATGATACAAGAAAGCATTGAAACAATAAATAATAAGGTAAAAGAATTAAAAGGAAAAGATAGAGCACAACCAACACAATATTAAAAATAGCAGAAATGCATGAAAATACAATCCACAGTATCAAGAATGAAATGGTATATCTTTACAACACACTAGAATGACAAAAAAAGCAAAATAGAATGGAGGGAACACAGAATCAGTGATCTAGAAAACAAGAAACTCAATGAGAACTTAAGTAAAAAACAGAGAAGTTGGGAAGAAAATGAAAAGAAAGAAAAAAAAAAAAACCAACACATTAGAATCACGTGAAACAATGTTCAATGGAAGAGCATATATGTGGTCAGAATTCCAGAAAAGAGGAGAGTGATTGGGAAATACTGATAAAGTTGTCTAAGAGGTTGTTGTTGTTGTTGATTGCCTTCAAGTCAAGCACAATTCATAACAACCTTATGAACAAAAGGCCTGAAGCCCCTCTACAACTATTGACATTTTTCAAAGTTCATAGAGTTTCCTGAGGCATGTTGTTTAGTAAGTGGATGACACTCCTGCTTCCAAACTTGTCATAGTATGTTATTGTTGTTATGTGCTGTTGAATTGCCTATGATGTATAGCGATCCTACATACAGAAGCTCTAAACCCTTCCCTGTCCTGAGCCAGTCTGACACACCAACGCCCACTGCGCGAGTCATTGTATCAATCCATCTCATCCGAGGTCTTCCTCTTCTGTGCTGTACATCCACCCTTCTGAGCATGGTGTCCTTATCCAAGGACGGATCTCTCCTGGACACATGCCCAAAGTAAGTGAGGCAAAGCTTCAAAATTCTAGCCTCCAAACAGAAACTTGGTTTCACCCTCTCTAGAAGAAAAATTTCTGGGCATCCTGAAAAATGAAGCAATCCACATTTAAAAAGCTCAGTGGACTCTACACAGATCAGACCCCAAAAGAAAAATATCAAGTCATATCATAGTCAAATAATAAAAAATCAAAGATATGGATAGTATACAAAAAGCAGGGTGATAAATACAAAAAGTCATCTAGAAAGGAGAGCTAAATAGATTAAGCTCTGACTTCCCAGAAGAAACTATGTGAACAATAAAACAGTGAAATGGAATCTACAGAAGGCTGAAAGTAAATAATAACCAGCAGAGGATCCTGTACACAACAAAGATACTGTAAAAACAAAGAAACAACCCCAAAGCCAAAAACAAGGAACACATGGGATGGCCATGTCTGACTTATACCAAATTCACAAAGAGTAACTGTCCCCATACACAGCATTAATAAAACAAAACCATTTCACAAGAGGCTGGACAGTTCCCCAATTCTACTATACCTCTTTCTGATTGTCTCAATGCCAATCTTACTGCTTTACTTGGTCTAAAATCAGATGGGAGGGCTCACAGATCACACAGAACCATATCGGGGAAATCAAATGGTTATAATGTAGACTAATAACAGAATATAGCCAAGACAGCTTCCAAATTGTGCTTACAGGCACCTCAGCCCTGAGCCTCATGGCTCTGGGCCATTTTTACCAACTTCTCAGGCCTGCCAATATTGGTTCCCCCTCACATGCCAAGTCTCCGTTTTAAAATACAATGTTGTGAATGACAAGTAAAGTTGTAGGCACTATTTTTTCCAACAACATGAGCTGACTTCACGTCTCAGTGGCACATTTTGACTATTCTCAAATATTTCAAACTTATTTTTAATTCTCCTAACAATATAATAAAATATGTTGTCATTGATAAAAATTATCAAGCTGAGTATTCCTCACAGCAGCACTGTAAGCAACAGATAAGAACCTTGTTCTGTCCTTATCATTGTATCATCCTTATAATTTCTGATATATTTGACTTCATTGATGTGACCACTGTGTCAATCCATCTCTTCAAGGTTTTGGGGTTTTTTTTCCACCGATCACTTTCTAAGCATGATATTCTTTTCCAAGAAATAGCCTTTCGTAATAATAAGCCCAAAATATAAGAGATGAAGTTTCTTCATCCTTGCCTCTAAGAAGTACTTTGGCTTCAATTTCTCCAAAACATCTGTTTGTTCTTTCAACAGTTCATGCAACATTTGTACTCTTTGCCAATACGACATCTCAAAGGTATTGATTCTTTTCCTGCCATTCTTATTCATCATCCAACACTAACACTAAGATGCTGAGCAGATGACTGAAAAGACTACGGCTTAAATTAGGAATGCCTTAGTCTTTAAGCTGACTTTACTGCTTTTCAATACTTTGGAGAGGCTCCTAACTTTAGACTTTCCACGGGCAATACATCTTTCAATTTTTGACTGCTGCTATGGCTGAGCCAAGAACGGTCAGCTACAGGACACATCACCTTCCCTTCGGAGACAGTACAACAAAACTTAAGAGACAGTGGTCACAGCATAAAAAATTGTAAGCACTTGACGTGCTTGGACTATCAGAAGCAAGAAAGCTTCAGATACAAGCTGTCAGATCAAGAGTTGGTCAATGGAAGATAAATTCTGAAGGTATTTGGTAGAA
>NW_006400764.1:0-7983 GCF_000299155.1 Elephantulus edwardii | reverse complement strand
TTTATTTTATTAATTTTAATGAACATTTATACAGATTTTGGATTTCCATTCATTTATTGTTGCACTTTTCTCTCTGCCCATCCTTCTCCTTCCTCTTATCTTTGAAAAGTAATAGAAAAATTCCTTCATTGCCCCCTCCCCCTCCCTCCCTAGTACATTACATGGTGCAACCTTATACTATCAAGGTTTTTGATTGCAGTTTTGAGTAAGCCAAAAATTCTTGACAATTTTGCACAGGGGGCGAAAAATACTATTACTTACTTACTACAACATTAATTTTACTATTGGAACTTGGAACCAAATACCTGAAGAATATCTGTAAAGAAGCCAAAGAAATAGTTTATAATATCAAGGTGAAAACAATTTCACCACAAACATATTTTGGGTTTTTTTTTAATTTTATTTTATTCATTTTAATTAACATTTACAGAGATTTTCTATTTTCATTCATTCATTGTTGCACTTTTTTCTTTACCCCCACTCCCCCAGTTCGCTCCTCTCTTTGAAAGGCAGAAGATAAACTCCTTCATTGGTATGCAATCCCCCCCCCGATCCCGACCCCCCCACCCCAATGCACTCTGCTGTGCAACCTTATTTCTGGATTCCTGTGATAATCATTATATGCTATCATATATCACTTTTAACCTGTTCTCTCCCTCATCCACAAACATGTTTTTTATAAGCAAAAACAGTCCATATATAACTCTAAATATTAGTTTTTCAGTTGAGTCAATTTCACTCTCTAGGGAACATTTTGCTTTTAATAATTGGACTTGGGAATATTTAAGAATTGAAATAGTTATACCATGTTCCAAATATTTCAAACTGCTAGTACTGAGATATTCTGACCAAGAGTAATAAATGAATGGTGGGAAAACTAGGGGATTTGGAAAAGGAAATAAAAAATAGAATGATAAAACACTCACCTTTTATACCTTTTATAACAAGAAGCCACACATTAGTGACAATCCTCAAGCTGAGCTATAACATGGGAACTAATTCCTAGAGATTCAGAGATAATGGCGACATTAGAAAGGTTTGAAAGGATCCAGTGCAACACACTATGATTCTTTCTTTCTACAGAAATCATTTATTTCTTTTTGCTTTCTGATCAAAAACATTTGCTGACCAAGAATACAAGCTACAAAATTTTTTACTTGGAATTTACTGTCAAGCAAATATTGCAGTTGTTAAGTGCCATTGAGTCAAATATAATTCTATGACAATAAATCTAAGCCTTGTCCTATCCTGTGCCATCTTCATCATGTGTGATATACTTAAGTCTATTGTTAAAGTGACCATGTCAACCCACCTTCCTGAGAGTTTTCTTGTTTTATGTTGACTCTCTGCCATTCTAAGCAAGATTTTCTTTTCCAAGGAATGGGCCCTCCTTAAAACCTTCCCAAAATATGTAAGAAAAAGCTTTGCTATCCTCTCCTCTAGGGAGCACCCTGTTTGACCTTTCTGAAAGATATTCTTGTTTATTCTTATGATAGTCCATTCAGTATTCTTCTCAAACACCACAACTCACTGTTAATGATGATTCTGCTGTCCTGCTCATTCATTGTCCAACTTTGGGAAGCATAGAAAGTCATTGAAATTTGATTCTTGTTTATAGTGTTTAAAAAAAAACAAAACAACAAACAACTGTCTGTAAAAACTAAACCTGTACAAAGAGAACACTTGAAAATAATGTTATGTAATGTTCTTGTTGTTGTTTTTAAGTGCCGTCAAGTCACAGGCAACTCATAGCGACCCTACGAAGGACAGTCTTCGACGCTTGGGTGCCTTTCATCTTCTCTCCAGATTCAGAGGGTTTCTGGAGGCAAGCTCTTATGGCAGTGAACGCCACTCCTCATTCCACGTTTGTTTAATTGGGGAGCTTCACCCCACTCTCAGTCCTCATTGGGTAGCCAACCATCAACGCATTTGACACATTCGTGTCACAGTGTTCAGCCTCACCTCACAGCAAGCACAAGTGACCGCGGGACGGCAACTTGTACACCAGGGCTATACGACCTAGAGGAATGTTTGAACAAAAAGAATGAAAGACTGGTCTGAGGGCCGGGAACTAAAAGTCACCCACCTGTGTCTTGGCCACATCGTTTTTTCTTCACTGGGCAAGCTGATATCTCTCTCTCTTCTCTCTTCTCTCTTCTCTCTCTCTCTCTCTCTCTCTCTCTCTCTCTCTCTCTATGTTAGTGTTGTTAAGTGCCGTCCGTCGAGTTGCAGGTGACTCATAGCGACCCTATGAAGGAGAGTCCTTGACACTTGGGTGCCTTTCATCCTCTCTCCAGGTTCATAGGGTTTCCGGAGGCAAGCGCTTATGGAAGTGGACTCCACTTCTCTTTCCACGCTTGTTAGATAACAAGTGTGTTATGTAATACCTGAGGAAAATCTTCTGGTTAAGAGATATCAAAATAAACATTTACATGTTGGGAATTCATGAACTCTCTTTGATATACTGTCAAGTCAGTTTCAATTCACAGCTACCTAATGTACAATAGAAAGAAACCCTGCTCATAACCATTTCACCGTCTTCTCAGTTGATGTTGTATTTGAACTTGTGGTTTTAGCCCATAAATCAATTGTCTTACTGGGGATTTTCCTCTTATTTCGTAAATGCTTTATCTTACCAAGTTTCTCTAGAGACCAGTTAATTCTGATATAATATCTAAAATTTGTGAGGTGAAATTTCACTATTATGTGTCTAAAGTATGTTCTATCTACAATTCTTCCGAGAAAAATTTGTTTGTTCACTTGGCTGCTTGTGCTAATATTAAATTTTTTTTTTTTTGGTCAACACTAAAATTCAAATGCATCAATTCTTCTTTGCCTTGCACAGCTTTTTTCCAGTATATGAAGTCATTGAAACTATTATGTCCTGGAACTGTCATGAAGTATATAGTACATCATTTGAAAGTTTTTTAAGACATTTATTTTCAAAACAGTATTTTTTTAGCAATTCAAAGAGATCATTGTCAACAAGTTTCCCCAATGAAATACGTTGTTTGATTTCTTGAGTACTATTTACATGAGCATTGATTGTAGATCCAAGTAAAATTAAATCATTAACAACTGTAATATTTTACCCATTATTATGAGCTAGCATATTAGTCCTGGTTTGGGGATTTTTTGTTTTCTTTATATATACTGGCTGATAAAAACTTTGATCTTCATAGTTAAGGCTTCAATTCTATTTCACTTTCAGTAACCAAGGTTGTGCTATATTCAAATATATTCTCAAATTGTACCTGATAAATATCTGACAATCCAATAGATTTTCAGAATCAGTAGATCACAAGGGATGAGTTTGTTTGCCTTTCTTCCACAGATAATCTGGTGAATATGAACTACATACTTTTGACTTGACTGTGCAACTCCTTACCACTAGACTACCGGATGTGGATAATGAATATCACATCATTCCTGAAGCCATATTTTTCATCACAGTGCCTAGTTTCTCACATATGCTGTTTAACAAGCAGATTAAATAAGCATGGTGAAAAGTCCTTCTATAATGCATGTCTTCCTGATTTTAAATAACATATTATCCTCTTGCCCTTTTCCTTTTTTAGAATTTATTTTTATTGTTTTTCATATATGATTCCTTTACATTATGTTTCATTTATAAGCATTGTGTACATTTTTTTAGTTTTAATGTTGTATTTCAAATGAGTTTTAAAATATAACCTGTACTGTTAATTGCCTTCCATAACAGCTATATGATTTTATAGATCCAGCACCAGAAACTATATAGACCCTCCCCAATATACATGCAAACAATGAACATTTATCAGTAATTTTACAATTTGCATAGTAAATAGGAAATTATCTAATGGTTTTCACCCTGTTATGATAGTGACAATAATTTTTAACTTGCCTTCATTGTCAAGGTGGTTGTTGGTTTGTTGTTGGTTTGGTTTTGTTGGTTTTTTTTGTTTTGTTTTGCTTTTGGTTTGCTTTTTTAAATTTCTTCTACATTAGTTATTTACAAAGTTCATACCAGATCTTTTTGCCTCCCTGCACCCATCAATATATGCGACCTTATGATTATCACCCCACCTCCTGCCCATCCTCAGCCCTCTGCTCCCACCTTACAGCCCTCCTTCGATCCTCATACTCATTCTAAAATAATGGTCTTATACAACATTTGTTCTTATGGAATGGAATTAGTTCACTTAGCATAATGCCCTCCGCTTCTTCCCAAGTTAGGTAGTAATTTACAAAATCATTGCTCCTACATGGTGCATAGTATTCTATCATGTGAATTTACTATAATTTCTCAATCCATTTGATTGTGGTTGAACATTTAGGCTTATTTCCATGTTCTTGCAGTGTAAGTCTCCACTTGTGCCTCCGTTTACATTTTCTTTGTATGTACTCCAAGGAGTGGAATAGCTGGGTCATATTTAATTTCTATATTCAGTCTTTTGAAGAAATGGCAATTTGCCTTCCAGAGTGGTTGTACCATTTTATAATCCCAACCACAATCTATAAAAGTTCTTATCTCTCCATATCTTCTCCAACATTTATTGCTTGCTATCTTTTAAACTTTGCCACTGCTACTAGAGTGAGATTGTATCTCATAGTGGTTTTTATTTGCAAGTCTGCTGTCAGAGACCTCTTCAAAGTACTGAAGAACAAAGATGCCAGTCTGGAGACTAAGGTGTGCCTAATACAGGTCATGGTCTTTGCAATTACTTGTTAGGCATCAGAAATCAGGACAATGACTAGGGATGATACAAGGAGAGTTGATGCCTTTGAGCTTTGATGTTGGAGAAAAGTATTGAATATACCAGGTACTGCTAGGAGAACAAGCAAGTTAGTCCTGGAGAGGGTGAAGCCAGGCTGCTCCTTGCAGGCAAGGATTCTGAAGCTCTGTCTGACATATGTTGGACATGTTGCAAGGTAGGATCAGTCCTTGGAGAGGGACATCATGCTTGGGAGGCTGGAGGGACAGTGAAGGAGAAGAAGACCCTCAATGAAATGGATTGATTCAGTCACTGGGGTAATGGGGATGGGTGTATTGGATACCATGAGATTAGCAAGGAATAGAACAGGATTTAGGGCTATTGTACATAGGGTCGCTTTGAGTTGCAGGTGACTCTACAGCACAAAACAAGAACAACTTATTGGCAGTGATCTTGAGCATTTCTTTATGTGTCTGTTGGCCATCCAGATATCTTCCTCTGTCTCAATGTCTTCCTCTGACATGAAAAGTTTTTCCATATCTTTTGCCCATTCTGTAATTGTGTTGTCAGTCTTTTTCCTTGTGGAAGCCTTGTAGGAGCCTATAAACATATAATATGACACCCTTGTCTGAAATGGTATTGCCAATTCACACACCCCGCCCCCCGCAGTCAATAGGCTTTCTTTTCACTCTCTTGGAAAAAGATGCTGGTGTGCACAGGGATTTAATAATTAAAAGGTCCCACTCATCAAATTTGTTTGTGGTGTTTTTTGTTTTGTTTTGTTTTTGCAATTTTTTTCTTTTCTTTAAAAAGAATATATATATAATTTTTACTGGCAAAAACAAAACAAAACAAAAAAACCCAACAGCAAACCACAAACCAAAACTCAAAAACAAACAACACATGGCAAAAAAAAAAAAATCCCACAAAACAAAATATAAAAAACCCCAAGTGGTTATTTGTATGGATTTCTGCCTGGTTTTAGCAGTCTCTTTGTACCATAGACTAGGCCCTGTAAGTTTGATCCAACTTTGTCTGTGATGAACTTTATGGTTTTAGCCTTTACACCCAGTTCTTTGATCTACTTTGTTGATTTTTGTATATGGTGTGAGATGTGGATTCTGTTTTAGCTTTTTGAATTGTGTGGTGGTGGTGATGTTGATTGCTGTAGTGTTGAGCATGACTCATATTGACATTATGAAGAAAAGACCTAAAGTCTTTTGATAACTATCATTCCTCAAAGTTCATAAGGTTTCCAGAGACATGTTGTTTAGGAAGTGGAAGCCACTCTAGTTTTGCCAGTATTATTTGTTGAAGAGGTTGTCATTTCTTTGTTTGATAGATTTTACTTTTATATTTCTGTCGAATATCAGTTGAACATACATTGCTGAGTTAATTTCTGGGTTCTCAATTCTGTTTAATTGGCTTAATGTGTCTGTCATTGAACCAGTATTATGCTGGTTTGAATACTACTGCTTTGTAGTAGGTTTTGGGGTAAGGGAGTGATATGCCTCCCTTCATTTATCTTTCTCAGAAGTGTTTTGTTTATTTGGGGTTTCTTTCCTCTCCAAATAAACTTGACAATTTCCGTTTCAATCTCCTTGAAAAATGAACTTGGTATCCGTATTGGGATTGTGTTGAACATATGGATTACTTTTAGTAGGATTATAAATTTCACCATATTGAGTGTTCTTGTTCATTAACAAGGCCCATTTTTTTTCCATTTCTTTGTTTTTATTGTGTCTTGCAGAAACAGTTTGTGGTTTTCTTAGGTTCACTCCTAAATATCTCAGTTTGTGGTTGACTATTGTAAATGGTATTGCTTTCTTGGTTTTCTTTTCTGGGTTCTCTTTGTTTTTCTAGGGACATCCTACTGATATTGGATATTGATCCTATATCCTGCCACTCTACTAAATTGGCCTACTAGCTCTAACAGTTTTCTGTTGAGTCGTCCGTGTTTTCTGTGTACATTATCATTTTTCCTTCTTTTGTCATATTGCCCTAGCAAGCACTTCCAGTACAATATTGATCTTGCCCTTTTCTAAGTGTAATATTTCACCTGAAAAAATTAAGGATCTCAGAATTCAAATAATTATTTATATTAACTCATACATAATCTAAAAATAAAATTTGGAATAAATATGAGTAATATTCAGGGAATGTATGGAAAATCACTGTAGTTACTAACTTAACTAAAATGTAGTATGATTTTTTCAGCATAGAATGACATATTAAACACAATGGTGTTTCACTGATGGTCTAAAGAACATTTAAAGATCTGTCCTGAAGTATAGTTCTGTGAGTGAGAGGACACTGTCCACATACCAAAAAGACTTGTTAATATAATTATTATTCAAATATATCATGTTTGGGAGGGTAAAGGGATAGTGATGGCACATAAACAACAACATGAACCAAACCACTAAAGTCAGAGATGAAGAAACTGATAACTTCTAACAATTTTTGCAGACTAAAAATAATTGAACATATAATTAATATTCATTAATGATAATTGTTATTGGTGTAGAGTAAGTAGAAATAAAAGGCAATCATGAAAAAATATGGACATGATGACAAAATGAGGCTGGGAATAGAATTTAGTACAAATAGTGATTTATTAATTTTAAATGCCTTTTTAAAAAGACAACCCATAAACCATGACCAAACACGTAGACTCACCTGATGGACTAAACAGGAATCAGATTGATGGAAATTGTGGAAAGACTCAGTATCCCTCCTGATGACTTGATTAAAGTATATAAGAAGATTTAACCATCCTTGCTTGTAAACAGCATTATGATTGTATTTCCCCCAAAGTAGCCATGTCTATTCTTTTGAAAGTGAATATTCAATAATTTTCACCATCACCACAATTCGAAGGAAAGTTGTTTTTCTGTCATCGTATTTATTGTTCAACTTTTAGATACATTTGAAGTAATTGAAAATACCATGGTCTTAATCAAGTTATCTTTGAATTGACATTGCTGATCTTTAGCACTTTGCAGAGATTTTTGACTGGAGATTTTTCCCAATGCACATTTATTTTAATTTCTTTTCTGCTCTTAGGATTAGAGTTGATTGTGGATTCAAGAAAAATGAAATTATCAACAACTTCAATCCTTTCTTCATCCCTCATTATATTGGCCTGGTAGTGAGGATTTTTGCTTTCTTGATGTTGATATATAATTTGTGGTGTTAAGAGATTATTATTGTTCAAAATGGCTTTCCTTTTTTTCTATAATTATATTTTATCAATTTTCATAAACATTTACAGAGATTTTGGGTTTCC
>NW_006400763.1:10394-11103 GCF_000299155.1 Elephantulus edwardii | reverse complement strand
AACAACAACAACAACAACAACAACATATCATGATTTAGATTATAGGTTAGGTGGTGAGAATTTTTGTTTTCTTGACTTTGAGATGCATTCATACTTAAGGCTGTATTCCTTGATCCTCTGCAGCAAAAACTTCAGGTCCTCCTCACTTTCAGCAAGTAAGGTTGTATCATCTGTATAACAAAGGTTGTTGATGAGTCTTTTGCTGATCCTCCACATTCTTCCTCATAAAGTCCTGCTTTGCTAATAACTTTCACTTTAAACAGATTGAATAGATACAACCTTAATGAAAGATATAATCATGATGTACATCTTTCTTAATTTTAAACCATGTAGTGCGGCCCTCAGGCCAAGGAGAAAATACAATCTATACAGGAGTACTACAGGACACGTCACCTTCCCTTGGAGACAGTACAACTTAAGAGACACTGGTCACAGCATAAAAATTGTCAGCAATTGACGTGTTTGATATCACAGAAGCCAAGAAAGCTTCAGATACAAGCTGTCAGATCATGGGTTGGACAATGGAAGATAATTTCTGAAGGGATTTGGTAGAAGTGAAGAGGTATCCTAGTGGAGGGTGGAGATGGAAAATAAGTGGGTCAAGGCACTGGACAAAGGGCAGGGTCAACACTGTAAGTAATGGTTAACTCCACAATGAGGGATTTATCTTTCACTGCTCCACAAATTGCTTGTCTGTCAGATACTCCTC
>NW_006400763.1:8698-9304 GCF_000299155.1 Elephantulus edwardii | reverse complement strand
CGTAGAGAAGCCAAAGCACAAGGAAGAATTCAAGATACTAAAGAGCTGAACAGAAGATTCCAAAAGGCACCTCGGAATGACAAAGCATAATATTACAATGAAATGTGCGAGGAGATAGAGTCGGAAAATCAAAAGGGCCAAACTCATCCAGCATTTCTTAAGCTCAAAGAACTGAAGAACAAATTCAAACCTAGAGTTGCTATAATCAAGGATGCTTTAGGCACAATCTTCTACTATGCAATTAACTTCCTCTGACGCAGCCATAGATCAGTTTTGACTCAAAAAACACAAAACAACAACAACACAATTTTATTTATTTATAGATATACATTAATAATATACAATTATTATATAGTATATAATACATATATATGAGTGGTACAAAGAAGCTGCTGTGGCACCGTGGTTAAGGCATTCATTTGCTCACCAAAAGACTGGTTATTAAACCCTTCTGGCATCGTTACCATAGGTAGTTGCCCTAATAACTCAAAGGCACTCTATTAGGAACTCCAGAGGAAAATATGGGCAATCTCTTCTATTGTGATTTACAGCCTTCAAAATTCCATGTTGTTGTTGTTGTTGTTATGTGCCGTCGAGTCGTTTCCG
>NW_006400763.1:3074-5588 GCF_000299155.1 Elephantulus edwardii | reverse complement strand
CTCTTCCAGTCAGTTGGCCAAGTGGTTGTTCTCCAGATTTCCTGGCACAATTTGTTGAGCACATCCAGGGCAGCATCTGTTAGCTGAAATATGTCAATTGGTGTACCATCTATTCCGGGGGCCTTAGTTTTTCCTATTTCCTTCAAAGCCGCTTGAACTTCTGCCTTCATCACCATAGGCTCTGGCTCAAATGCTATTTCATAAAATTCTTCTGCATCTGCCAATTCCTTTTGATACAATGACTCAGTATATTCCTTCCGTCTTCTTTTGATACCTCCTGGATCATTTAACATTCTGCCTAAAGAAATATTTCAATTGTATTATAAATTTCTGGAGCCTGATTTTTTTTATCAAAGTGTTCATTGGCAGGTTGAACTTCTCTCAGTACTATAGGTTCTTAATCTTATGCTACCTGCTAAAACGGTTGAATATTGAGTCATTCTTTTTAGTATAGTGGCTCCGTGAATTTCTTCAGGTTTCCCTTGATGCTTCCTACATCATTCAATATTTTGCCAATAATATTCTTTAATATTACAACTAGAGGCTTATTTTTTCCCCTTCAGGTCTTCCAACTAGAAAAATGCTAAATATTCTCTTCATTTTGTTTTCTGACTCCAGGTCTTTGTACATTTAATTATAATCCTTAATCTTTTGTCTTCTCCAGATGCTCTTTGAAATCTCTGTTCAGTTCTTCCATTTACTTTTTCTACTCTAGGTTCAAGAGCAAGTTTCAGAGTCTTTACTGACATCCTTTTTGATCTTTTTCTTCTTCCTAACAACATTTTATTTTCTTCGTGTAAGATGTCCTTGATGTTATCCTGCAACTCATGTGTTCTGCACTCATTAGTTTTCACTGCTTCAAATCTACACTTGAGACAGTCTCTTAATTCAGGTAGAATAAATTCAAAGCTATGTTTTGGCTTTCATAAAATTGTTTTCATTTTCTTCAGCTTCAACTTGAACTTACATAAGAGCTATTGATACATTCAGTACTTAGACATTACCCTTGTTGTGACTGATAATATTGAACTTTTCCACCATCATTTCTTTTCACAGATGGAGTCAATTTGATTCCTGTTTATTTAATCCAGTGATTTTTCTCGTGGATGGTAACTGTTTACATTTTTTAAAAAAATTTTCCATGAAAGTATATTGTTGATATTATGCAGTAAAATTACCATGTGATTCTTGTTATTGCTTCTGTCACCAGCTTATTCTTTCTTTTCACCACAGTTACTCAATCTGTATTCTGAGAAAGCAATACAAAAAAGATATACTAAGGAGAGTGTAGCATTAGGATTAATAGCTTCTAGTGACAAAATTTTGTTTCCGAAAAATGAAGAGGATTTGAAACACTGCTGAAGATAAAACAAACAATAAAACCCTCTTACAGACTTTGGAATGGATTACACCTTACCATAACAACAACAAAATTTTCACAACCAGACCATCAAGCGTAATAATAAAGGGGAAAAAATTGACATTGTCAAGGATTTAATTTTACTTGGATCCACAAATATTATCTATGAAAATATCAATAAAGTCATCAAATCACATACCGCATTGGGAAAATCTGTTACAGGAGCAGACCTGAGACTTTGGGGACAAAAATGTTCCTGACTCAAGTAATATTATTTTCAATAGCCTCAAATGCATATGAAAGGTGAAAAATTATTAAGAATGACCAAAGAATTTGTACCTTTGAATTATGTTGTAGAAAAAGAATATTGAATATACCATAGATTAACAAAAGATTTAAAAATAAGTCTTGGAAGAAGTGCAGCCATAATGCTCCTTAAAATCAAAGATGATGAGACTTGTCTCAAATACGTTAGACATGTTGTCAAGAATGACAAATCCTTGGAGAAGAACATTGTGCTTAGAAAAGTGAAGAGTCAATGAGGGAGAAGAAGAATCTCAGTGGGATGGACTCACACAATGACTACAATATGCACATAATGTCATTATGTAATAACAGACTAAAACATATTAACGATTATAGGATGACAGAAAATAGGACAGTATTTCTTTCTGTTGTACATAGAATGGCTTTGAGTCAGAACTAAAGGGAACATATAAGGATAATTTTCATCTTAGACCTTAATCACTACCCTACACAAAACAAAGCTTCTATCCTTTGTTTACATACCTGTGAGTCAGTGAATCCTGTAGTATCTCAGTTCTTTTTCTTTTTATTATGTATGTATGTATGTATGTATGTATTTATTTTTAGTATCTCAGTTCTTAAAAGTAACAAACAAAAAATCCAAATCCAAGTACTGGTTTTTCATGCAATCATTCATAGACATTTTGCTTCACTGGACCAATCGGTAGCATCAGGATGGATGGTGAAGAAATTGAGATTGTTCACAGCTTCAGTTTGCTCGGCTCCACGGTCAACACTCTTGACACCAGCACCCAGGAAATAAAAAAACATATTGCGATGGGAAAGTCTGCTGTTAGGGACCTCTCTAAAGTACTCAAGAGCAACGGTGTCTCTCTGGAGACTAAGGT
>NW_006400763.1:0-2719 GCF_000299155.1 Elephantulus edwardii | reverse complement strand
ACGGTTTAGGGCTGTTGTACATAGGGTCGCTATGAGTCGCAAATGACTCAATAGCACATTACAACAACAACATTGTGATTTTAATGAAAGTTTACAGAAAAGTTGGATTTCCATTCATTCATTGTTGTACATTTTCCTCCCTCCCCACCCCTCCCCCAGTTAGCTTTTCTCTTTGAAAAGAAAAAAGAATCTTTTATTGTTACACAATCCCCCGCCCAGGCCACTTTACTATGCAGCTCTTATTCTGGACTCTTGTCATGAAAATAATACCTAATCATATATTCTTTTTAAACAGGTCTTTCCCTCATTTGTTTCAATGCGGTGTACATTATTTATCCTCTCTTTTCTTTGATTCCTCCCTAACCCCAATTTCAATCCCATTTTACAACAGTGGCATTATGCAGTATTCGTCCTTTTGTGACTGAGATATTTCACTCAGCATAATATCCTCTAGGGTCACCCATTTTGTATAATATTTCATGAGTTCCTTGTTTTTAAATACATCATAGTATTGGTTGTGAGACTATACCATTGCTTCTCTATCCATTCATTTGTTGATGGGCACTTGGCTTGTTTCCAACTCTTTGCTATTAGGAACAAAGCAACAATAAACATGAGTGTGCATATATCTGATTAGGTGGCACTTATGGTTTCTTTAGGGTATATTCCAAGTAGTGAAACTGCTGTGTCAAATTTTCTATTCCCAGCATGTTGAGAAAGCACCATACTGCCTGTCTTTCATAGTAGATGCACCATTTTACACTCCCACCAACAGTGAATAAGGGTTCTAGTTTCTCCACAACCTTGCCTTTTATTTGCTGCTCTGTTTTATTTTGCTATTCTTACTGGGGTGAGATGATATCTCATAGTTGTTTTGATTTGCATCTGTCTTAGAGCTAGTGATTTTGAACATTTCTTTATGTGTTTGTTTGCCATCTGAACATGTTCTTTGGTGAAGTGTCTGTTCATAGCCTCTGCCCATTTTGCAGTTGTGTTGTTTACCTTTATCTTGTTGTGGTGCTCAAGTATTATATAAATTCTCAATATAAGTCCTTTATCAGACATGTCATTACCAAATACTTTCTCCCAGTTTGTGGCTTTCCTTTTTATGCTGTTGGAGAAGGTTTTGGATGTGCATAAGGATTTTATTCTTAGAAGGTCCCATTCATCTATTTTATCTGTTCCTGGTTGTAAGTTTTTCAGATTGCTTGCAAGACTGTTCATGTCGTGGATTAAGGCTTCTTTGGTTCTTTCAAGCTTTTATCTAATGAAGTTTACAGTCCTTGGTTTTAGTTCTAGGTCCTTGATCCACTTTGAGTTGTTTTTTGTATTTGGTGTGAGCTGTCGGTCTTGCTTGAGTTTTCTACAGATAGTTTTCCTATTTTGCCTACACTGTGAAAAAAAGGCTGATTTTGGTTTCTCAATTGTATTCCATTGATCTATGTGTCTGTCATTTTACCAGTATCATGCTGTTTTGACCACTACAGCAGTGTAGTAGGATTTGAAATTAGGGAGTGAGATGCCCCCTACCTTGTTCCTCTTTCTAAGGAGTGCTTTACTTATACATGGCCTCTTTCCATTCCAAATGAAATTGGACATTGCCTTTTCCATCTCATTGAGGAATGGAATTGGTATTTTTATTAGGATTGCATTGAACACGTAAATTGCCTTTGGTACTTTTGTTATTTTCACAATTTTGAGTCTTCCTATGCAAGAGCAAGGTATATTCTTCCATTTCTCCGGGTTTCTTTTTATTTCTTGTAGTAATGTGTTGTAATTTTCTTTGAATATATCCTTTGTGTTTTTGGTTAGATTTACTCCCAAGTATTTAATCTTGTGATTAGCTATTGTGAAGGGTATTGTTTTTCTAAGCTCTGGGTCTGTATTCTCTTTGTTACTGTAGAGAAATCCAACTGATTTTTGTATGTTGAACTTATATCCTACCACTTTGCTGAATTGGTCAACTATGTCCAGTAGTTTTCTTTCTGAGTCTTTAGGGTTTTCTAAGTAAACTATCATATCATCTGCATAGAGAGATAATTTTACCTCCTCTTTGCCAGTTTGGATATTGCTTATTTCCTTTTCATCTTATTGCTATTGCTAAGAATTTCAATACAATATTGAATAAAAGAGGTGACAGTGGGCATCCTTGCCTAGTTCCTGTTCTCAAAGGGAAGGCCTTTACTTTTTCTCCATTAAGAACAGTGTTGGCTCTCTGGTCTACATATATACTTTTTACTATGTTGAGGAAATTTCCCTCTAATTCTATTGTGTTAAGTGTTTTAATCGGGAAAAGGTGTTGAAGTTTGTTAAAGGCCTTTTCTGCATCAGTTGATAGGATCACATGGTTCTTGTTCTTTGCTTTGTTAATGTGATAATTACACTGATTGTTTTTGTTATGTTGAATCATTCTTGCATACCTGTTATGTATCCCATTTAGTCATGGTGAATTATTTTGTTATGTATCATTGGGTTTTGTTTGGACTGGATTTTATTCAGGATTTTTGCACCTATGTTTATGGGAGATATTGGCTTATAGATTTCTAGTTTGGTGGTGTCTTTACCTGGCTTTGGTATCAAGTACATGTTTGCTTCATAGAACGAATCTGGGAGCTGATGTTAGATGGATCTTAGCTGAAAGCAGAGAACACCAGAAGAATGTCTATCTGTGTTTCATTGATTATGCAAAGGCATTTGACTGTGTGGATCATAACAAACT
>NW_006400762.1:11316-14494 GCF_000299155.1 Elephantulus edwardii | reverse complement strand
CTAACCTTTTTCCTTTCAGGTGAGTCTCAGTGCAGCTCAGCTCAGCTCGTGGATTCCAGCTTTTGCTGGGTCCGTGGTGGGACCGCTGCAGGACCGCTGCAGGGCAGGCAGGCAGGGCTCCGGTTTGTAAAGCTTCAAGATAATGTATTAGCAAAAGTTCTGATTCCAAATCCTACTGTTCACATCACGCTGTGATTGTTAGTCTCTGTGGAGTGTACTCTCTGGTATCCTCTCTACGCAGGCTGCTATCCCTCTGGCTCTTCACACTGTGCTCTCCACCTCCGCCATCTTCCTTTCTTTTTTTTTGTCCATCAAATTTGAAGGAGAGATCCAGATATTCCCAGAAAAAAAGAACCTAAGGGAGTTTGTAAAAATAAGACCAACATTGCAGGAAACACTGAGAGACATCCTTCTTACAAAAGTGCAACAGAAAGCAGGATGGACTAAAGTAATTAGCAAAAACACCAAAAAGAACTCAACAAAATGATAAAAATAAAACCTTGCCATTCAATAATCAAGAATAATTCAAGAATGTGAATGCTATAAATGCACCAGCGAAGAGAAAAAGAGTAGCAGATTGGATAAAAACCAAAATCCATCAATATGTTGTCTACAAGAGACACAACTTAAAAATGAAGATAAAGAAAGACTAAAAATAAAAGCATGGGGCAAAAATATACCAAGCAAATGGCAACCAGAAAACAGCAGGAGTAGCGATATTAATGTTTGATAAAATAAATTTCAATGCATAAACCATCACAAAGGACAAGGAAGGCCACTACATAATGTTTAAAGGGTCAATAGAACAAGAGAACATAACAATAATAAATATCTATGCACCAAATGAAAGACCTGTAAAATATATGTAAAACAAACATTAACAAAACTGTAAAAGGAAGTAGACAACACTACTATAGTAGTTGGAGACTTCAAAACACCACTCTCACAAAAAGACAGAGCCACCAGAAAGAAACTCAACAAAGATACTGGAGAATTAAACTACACAATAATCCAACTCAATCTCATAGATATTTATAGGCTAATGCTCCCCAGAAAAGCACAGTATATATTCTTTTCCAATGTGCATGGAATATTCTCCAGGCAAGCATTAATAAGTTCAAAAACATAAGTTCAAAAACATAGAAAAACATAGAAATTAAACAGAACACCTTCTACTTTCTACAAAATTAGAAATTAATAACAAGAGGATAAAGAGAAAATCCATACATTGGAATCTGAACAACACCTTGCTTGAACATTAGTGGGTACTAGAAGAAATAAAAAATGAAATGAAAAAGTTTCTTGAAACGAATGACAATGAAAACATCATTTACCAGAACCTCTGGGAAACAGCCAAAGCAGTAATGAGAGGAAAATTTATAGCAATAAGCAAACACATCAAAAGGCAGGAAAAACTGACCATTGACTCTCTGAAAAAGAGCAGCAAGAAAATCTGAGACCCTCTAAAAACACTGAAATTATAAAAGTCAGGGCAGAAATAAAGGAAATAGAAAATCGAAAAACAATTGAAACCATCATCAAAACTAGGAGTTGGTTTTTTGAAAAGGTCAGTAAAATCGACAAACCACCAGCAAAACTAACAAAAGAAAAGAAGGAAAAGACACAAAAAATCCGAATAAAAGATGAAGCAGGCAACATCACAACAGAACCAACTAAAATAAAAAGGCTAACAATATTATACATATGATGACTAAAGAATATTGTGAAAGACTATACTCAAATAAATATGAAAACCTAGAGGAAATGGGCAAATACTTAGAAATGCACAACCTACCTAACCTGACAAAAACTGAACACCTGAACAGACTCATTACAAAAGAAGATATTGAAAAGGTAATAATACAACTTCCAACCAAAAAAAGCCCTGGACCAGATGGTTTTACAAGTGAATGTTATCAAACATTTAGAGAAGAACTGTCACCAATCCTACATAAACTATTTCAGAAAATAGAAAAAGATGGAATTCTCCCAGACTCATTCTATGAAGCAAACATATCCTTGATACTAAATCCAGGAAAGGACACCACCAAAATAGAAAACTATAGGCCAGTATCTCTTATGAACATTGATGCAAAAATCCTGAATCTTGAAAAAATTCTGGCCAATAGAATCCAACGATACATCAAAAAAATAATTCACCATGCCCAAGTGGGATTTATAACAAGTATATAAGGATGATTCGACATAAGAAAAACAATCAATGTAATTCATCACAGTAACGAAGCAAAGAACAAGAACCACATGATCCTATCAGTTGATGCAGAAACGGCCTTTGACAAAATCTAACACCCTTTCCTGATTAAAACACTCAACACACTAGGACAAGAGAGGAATGTCTTCAACATAGTAAAAAATATATGTGCAAACCCAAGGGCCAACATTATTCTCAACAGAGAGAGTTTAAAGGCATTCCATTTAAGAACCCGAACTAGGCAAGGATGCCCACTCTCACCTCTCCTATTCAATACTGTATGGGAAGTCTTAGCGATAGCAATAAGACAAGAGAAGGAAATAAGAGGTACCCATACTGGCAAAGAGAATGTAAAATTATGTCTATATGCAGATGATATGATAGTATATTTAGAAAACCCTAAACGCTCAGTAAGAAAACTACTGGACATAGTTGACCAGTTCAGCAAAGTGGCAGGATACAAGATCAACATGAAAAAAAAAAATCAGTTAGATTTCTCTTACAGTGACAAACAGAATACAAAGCTGAAGTTGAGAAAAACAATAAAACAATACCCTTCACAATAGCTAATTACAAGATTAAATACTTGGGAGTAAATCTAACCAGAAGCACAAAGGATCTATTCAAAGAAAATGACAAAACATTACTACTAGAAACAAAAATAGACCTGGATAACTTGAAGAATATTCCTTGCTCATGGATAGGAAGAATCGATAACATGAAAATGACAATATTACCAAAGGCAATTTACACGTTCAATGCAATACAAATACAAATACCAATTCCATTCTTCAATAAGATGAAAAAGGCAATCTTCAATTTCATTTGGAATGGGAAGAAGCCCCGAATAAGCAAAGCAGTCCTAAAGAAGAGAAACAAGGTAGGAGGCATCTCACTCCCTGATTTCAAATCCTACTACACTGCCGTGGTCGTCAAGACAGCATGGTACTGGTACAATGACAGACA
>NW_006400762.1:1295-10380 GCF_000299155.1 Elephantulus edwardii | reverse complement strand
CAGCAAACATCAAATGCTAGTGATGTTGTGGAGAACCTGGAACCCTTATTCAGTGTTGGTGGGAGTGTAAAATGGTACAACCACTATGGAAGGCTTATGGTGCTTTCTTAAAAAGTTGCATCTAGAAATACCATTTGACCCAGCAATTCCACTACTGGGAACATACCCCAAAGAAACCATAACTGCCACCCAAGCAGATATATTCACCCCCATGTTTATCGTAGCTTTGTTCACAATAGCAAAGTGTTGGAAACTATCTAAGTGCCTATCAACAAACGAATGGATAGAGAAACTGTGGTATATTCATACAATGGAATACTATGCTATATTGAAAAACAAGGAACTCATGAAGTATTACACAAACTGGGTGACCCTGGAGGACGTTATGCTAAGTGAAATATCTCAGTCACAAAAGGACAAATACTGCATAGTGTCACTGTTGTAAAATGGGACTGACATTGGGGTAGTGCAGAAACCTAGAAAGATGGGATAAATTATGTATACTTAATTGAAACAAATGAGGGAGAGAACTGTTCTTTTAAACAGTTATATGATGATATCTTATTAGGTTTTATTGTCCCGACAAGAGTCCAGAACAAAGGCTGCATAATGCAGTGGACTTGGGGGGAGAGACAGTATAACAATGAAAGAATTTTTCTTTTACTTTTCAAAGAGAAGAGCAAACTGGGGCTGGGAGGGGTAGGCAGGGAGAAAAGTGCAACAGTGAATGAATGGAAATCCAAAGTCTCTGTAAATTTTCATTAAAATGAATAATAGTAATAAATAATAGTAAATTAAGGACTGAATGTAATTCTATTCTGCATCATATTAAAATGATATGAACACATTGACTTTAAAGATAAAAAAAGGTATTTACAATGAATAAATCATTGTAAATAAAGAATTCAATCATTCTACTTCTAGCCTCATTTCTATCAACAAGCCCAAGCCCATATTTCCCAGCTACACTCTTGGCACCAGCAGTCAGGAAATCAAAAAGCGTATTGCGATGGGAAAGTCTGCTGTTAGGGACCTCTCTAAGGTACTCAGGAGCAACAGTGTCTCTCTGGAGACTAAGGTGCGCCTGATACAGGCCATGGTATTTGCAATCGCTTGTTATGCATCAGAGAGTTGGACAATGACTAGGGAGGACAGAAGGAGAGTGCATGCTTTTGAGCTGTGGTTCTGGAGAAGGGTACTGAATGTACCCTGGACTGCCAGGAAAACAAACAGATTCATCTTGGAGAGGATTAAACCAGGCTACTCCTTGGAGGCAAGGATTCTGGGGCTTCATCTGACATACTTTGGACATGTTGCCAGGAGGGTCGGGTCCTTGGAGAGGGACATCATGCTTGGGAGGGTGGAGGGACAGCGCAGGAGGGGAAGACCCTCTATGAGATGGATTGATTCGGTGACTGGGGTAATCGGGATGGGTGTGTCAGAGGCGGTGCGGTTGGCGCAGGATAGAGCAGGTTTTAGGGCTGTTGTGCATAGGGTCGCTATGAATCGGAAACGACCCCACGGCACATAACAACAACAACATTCCTTCTTCATTGTTTCCAGGTTTTGCATCCAAGTCACCAATAATCATTAACACCTCTTGATTCCATGTTTGGTCAATTTCAGACTGCAAGATTTCGTAAAAATTCTCAATTTCTTCCTCTTTTGTTCTAGACGTAGGAGCATTTTTTTTTAAGATTTCTTCTCAAAGTTTATTGCGTGCTGTGCTACTCAACAAGGGAAGTAGGGGGTTGGGATTAGGGGGTTTATATGGGGTTTTAGCAAGTGTCTTTTAAGGATTTGTGAGATGAGTTGACATTGCAGTGGCTCATCTGGTCTTGGGAAAAGATCCTAAAATGGGGTTTTCTGAGTTCTGGTTCTGGGGAATGTCCTGACATAGGATTTTATGAGTTCTGGTTTCAGAAAAATGTCCTGACATAGGGTTTTCTGAGTTTTGGTTTCAGAAAATGTCCTGACAGGATTTTTTAGTTCTTATTTTGGAAAATATCCTGACACAGGATTTTTGAGTTGAGCTTTGACCTTCATTTTGATTTTTAGCCTTTGCGGTGATAGGGGGCAATGAGATCTTCTGGCTGCTCCCTGCTGGATGGGAGTGTAGGGGTTTAAGGGAGGTGGGTATGTTATGCTGTCTCATTTGGAGGAAGCAGTGTGTACTTCATCATGCACAGTTTACTGATGAATTTTGGTTGGTAAATGTGCAAAACTGCTTCTGTAAGAAGCTCTTGCCATGATGGCGGGGTCTCGGTGGTCAATAGTAGCATGTATTTGTATAATAATCATGTTAACGGGTCTTCCTTGGACTCTGTGAGGAGGAGTGTGGCATCAGAATTGTAGGGAGACTCATCAATAACCTGTGTTATGAAGATGACACAACCTTACTTGCTGAAAGTTAGGAGGACTTGAAGGACTTGTTGCAGAGGATCAAGGAGTGCAGCTGTTGGTATGGGTTGCATTCCAATATCACGAAACAAAGATTCTTACCACTGGACCAATAGGCAGCATCATGATGGATTGAGAGGAGACTGAAACTGTCATCAGCTTCATCTTGCTTGGATTCACAATTAACATCCATGGTACCAACAGTCAGGAAAGGAGATGCAGTGTAGTGAGAAAATCTGCAGTTAAGGACCTCTCCAAATTGTTGAGTAATAATGATGTCAGTTTGAGGACTAAGGTACGTCTGATTCAGGCCATGGTCTTTCCGATTATTTGCTATGCATCTGAGACCTGGACAATGAATAAGGATGACATAAGAAGAACTGATGCCTTTGAGCTGTGGTGTTAGAGAAGAGCACTGAACATCCCATGATGGCCAAGAGAACAAACAGATATGTCTTGAAAAGGGTGGAGTCAGAGTGCTCTTTGGAGGCAAGAATGATGACACACTTTGCACATGTTGCTAGGAGGGGCTATATCTTGGAGAAGTAGGTGATGCTGGAAAAGGTGGAGGGTTGGCGTTGGAGATGTAGACTCTCAGCCAGGTGGACTGACACGGTGACTGTTGCAATGGGCTCTTGTGTAGCAGAAAGTGTGAGGGTAGAACAGGGTTCAGATGTTTTGTTCATAGGATCACTGTGAATCATACTGGACTCGATGGCACCTAACAACAACAACAACAACAACAACTTCAAGAAGAGCCTAAAGAAAACAATGATGGCATGAAATTTTACTATCAGAGCACAAATACTCAAATAAATTAAAAGGCTTTGTTTCACAGAAAAAAAAAATTATAAGTTTCACATAAAAAAAATTAAGACATGTGGATGACTAGCAAATGTAAAACAAATACAGAGACCAGAATAGTTAGCTATCCTCCCTCCATCCAATGTTTACAAACACTCAATCTTCACTCTCTGAGCAACCACATTTTAGTGTCTTCCTAGTCTTCCACATGTTTTTCAACATGAAACTGATTCAGTTATTGAATTTATCATTTAAATAGGACGTTAGACCAATCTCCCTCCTCACATTCCCTCTGAGCAGATAAACTGCTCCCTCCTTGATGCGCCCCCCCTCCCCAATTGTTGTCATTTATAACTGGTTGATTAGACTGGTTGGTTGTTCAGAACACCTACTCTCATGTTTTCAGTGGCTTTTCTACTTGTTTTCTTTCTTCCACTTTCAAAAGTTTCCACCCTTGTCTCATTCTTCTCTTTTTGAAATGTTTGACTGTGGCTTGAGTGAAAGTATATAGAACACATTCGTTTCTCCTTCAACAGTTTATGCTCTTTTTGCTTTGTGATGTTGGTTGCAGTTCCCTCAATGTAACAAATCTCTTCCCACTTCTTCCTTTGATTCCTCATTTCCATTTATCCTTCTATCGCACCTCTTCTTGCCTTTTGAGCTTTGTTCTTGGACAATGCTATGCTTTTGGCCTCATGTTGAAGAATGCATTGCTCTCTGGTGTCACGTCATAAAAAAAAAACCTCCCAAAGAGTCTACTACCTTTGAGATAAATCCAATACATGGTGACCCTCCGTGGGTTTTTGGACACTGCAAATCTTAATGAAAGAGACTGGTTCTTTCTCCTATGGAGTGACTGGAGGGTTCAAACAGCTTGCCTTTCAGTTAATTGCCCAACACTTAACCCAATACATTACCAGGCATCCTCTATTCAATTTATAGGGCTGTCTATCATTTGACTGTCAGGGATCTCTCCAGAATAGAAGAGCAACGATGGCAGTCTATAGACTAAGGTGTGCCTGATCCAGGCCATGGTATTCACAATTGCTTGTATGTATCAGAAAGTTAGATAACTAGGGATGATAGAGGAGAATTGATGCCTTTGAGTTGTGGTGCTGGACAAGAGTATTGAATATACCATGGATTGCTGGGAGGACAAACTTGTTTGTCCTGGAGAGGGTGAAACCAGGCTACTCCTCCGAGGCAAGGAATCTGAAGCTCTGTCTGACTTACTTTGGACATATTGCAAGGAGGAACTTTTTTTTAAATTTTATTTTATTGTTTTTGTGTGTGTGTACCGTCAAATCAGATCTGACTGGTACAGGAGGAGATTATCCCTCCTTCCTCGGCAGAGCATCTGGTGGATTCGAACCGTGCGCCTCTGGGATTGTAGTTGCAGCTCCTTACCACTAGGCCACCAGAACTAGTCTTTGGAAAGAGACATCATACCTGGGAGGGTGGAAGGACAGTACAAGAGAGGAAGACACTCAATGAAATGGATTGTCTCAGTGATGAGGTTGGCTCAAGATAGAGCAAGGTTTAGGCTCTTGTACATTGGGTTGCTATGAATTGCAAGCAACTTGATGGCACGTAACCACGAAATTGTTTGCCTAAAATGTGGTCCCAGATTTGAAGGACATCTAAGTGCAACAGTCTTAAGGTTTCCACCAGTCTCTACCAAGCCAGTAATTGAACTGCCTTTGCATAGTTATTAAAATACAAATAAACATCCTTCTGGTTTTCGGACATCAAAAATTATATCTCCCTCCCCCCCAAAAAAAAAAGATATCCCTCTTCTTAAGCCAACTTGAATTTCTAGCACTTCTCTGTCAAGGTTCTTGTCATTTTTAAATAAACTTTAACAAGATTTTACTTGCATATAATGTTGATATTTTTCTATAATTTCCACATTCTGTTGGCTCACCTTTCTTGGGAATGGGAATGTGAAACTCTTGCATATCTGTTGGCAGAGACTGGTGGCCCATCCAGAGTTGCATCTGTCTCCTGAAACACCTCAATTAGTATCACATCAATTTCTGGGACCTTTTTTTCCCCCAATACCTTCAGTGCAGCTTGAACTTCTTTCTGTACTGTTGGCTCTTGATCATATGCTACTTCCTGAAATGGTTCGGTATCAACCAGTTATTTTTGGTACAGTGACTCTGTGTATTCCTTCTGTTAGAAAAAAGAAAAAGAGTTGAGAGAAAGAGAGAAAGAAGAAACTGGTACCAAGAAATGAATAGGTTTTTATTAAGTAGTCTGAGAAGAATGCTGGCAGAGAGGATCAGAGTGGTGTGCAGGCAGACAAAGAGAGTTTCCTTTTATAGGGACTGTTAAGGATATTTAGAGGGGATGGTGGTTTGCTCAGGAACTTGGGGACAGGGGTCCTGTCAACGTGTGATCAGGCCCAGGGCCTTATCAGGATCTGTCATCTAAGTCACCTTATCAGGAGAAGGACTTTATCAGGTTTTCTCCTGAAATGATCAGGCTGGGGGTTGGGGGTGTAAGTGGGTGGGGGGAAGTAAGGGGGTGGGAACTGCAACATTTTTCTTCCACTCTCCATCTTTTTTTGATGCTTCCTGTATTATTCACAATTTTGCCCATAGCATCGTTCAACTAGCCTGCAACTAGAGATTTAGATTCCTTCTTTGGTTATTTCTGCATGAGATGTGCTGAATGACTTCTTCCCTTTTGATCTTTGGACTCCAGCTCTTTGCTTAGTTTTAAAAAATTATTTTTCTTTTAGATTGGTTTGCACTTGTGGCCTAGTGACAAGAAGCTGCCCTGCAATCCCAAAGATAAGCAGTTCGAATCCACCAGCTGCTTTGTGGGAGGAGGATAAGCAATCTCCTCTTGAGGGATTAACTACCTCTCAAAAACCCACTGGAGGGTCAACTATGGGTCGGTTCTGACTCAGCAGTACACAAAACCAACAACCACAACATTGGTTTGCATACAAAATTCATATTAATAGTGTTTTATAAATATATATTGTGCTTCACACACTCCTTCATTCACATTGTGTTTCATATGATATTCCCATACATTGTTTTATAAAATCAATCACCATTGATCTGTGCCCACTATTACCTTGTCTTTTCAGGTCCCCATTGGATCTTTCTTCATTCCTTCACCTTTGTCCTTCCACCTACCAAACTCTGTGACCTTGTGATCTCCCCTCCCCATCTTTCTACTCCTTCCCCCTTTGAAAGTGCGCTGCAATCCTGAAGGCACATGGTTCGAGGTCACCAGCCGCTCTGTGGGAGAAGGATGGGCAATCTCCTCTCATGCAATTAATCGCTTTTGAAAACCTGCTGGAGGGTCAGCTATGGGTTAATCTATGGTACACAACAACAAGTTCTTATCCTTCTTATTTCTTGAGTCTTTCATTTTCTTCCCTCTCTGTTGCTCTTGGGAGCTCTGGGGGCCTAGTGGGTAAATAATTGAGCTGTCAAATTCAACGGCACATAGTTCAAATCCACCGGCCGCTCTGTGGGAGAATTAAGGGCAGTTTCCTCCTGTGTGATTTACTGCTTCTGAAAAATTGCTGGAGGATCTGAGCGGAGAGGAGAAACAGGAGCAGTTCTGATAAGCTATTAGACTGGACTGTTGAGTAACAAATTGGCTCCATGCTGTCAAGGGTCTGGGGAAAGTACTCTTGAGTGGCTCTTTGGGAATTCCCAAGAAGAGAGGTGTTATGTACCATGGAGTTAGAACTGACTAATGCAGGCAGTTTGAATCTACAAGCTACTCTGTGGAAGAAAAATGGGCGGTCTCTTCCTGTGCAATTCACAGCCTCTGAAAACCCGCTGGAGGGTCAGCCATGAGCCCTGAACAGGGAGGTAGAGGGAGTACGACAACCACCAACAGCCATGAACTTGGTCTTGGTCACCTTCCTTTCCCTCATTCTTGTGGACTTCTGCCTGTAGGTGGCACTAGAGCAATTCCTGTTATCAGAACTGCTCCTGTTTCTCCTCTCCGCTCAGCTCCTCTCCGCTCCACTCCTGTGTGGGTTTTTTTTGGTGGTGGTTTTGTTTTGTTTTAATAATAGCTTTTGTTTGTTTGCAACTTGCTTGTGCTTTATTGACAGTATAGAGGCATCCAATTCTGTAGCTCATAATTCGCTTGGATAATGTTGGAGAGGTCAGCTGTGCTAGTTGTGCATTTACTTCTGGTCCAAGGGTCATGGGGTGTGTGATTCCTGTGGTACATTGGCCCTTTGGGTAAATTACTTCTTTGAATCTTTGCTTCATTCTTCTTTGTCCCAGACAGAGACATACCAAAGATGCATCTTAGATGGCCACTCAAAAGCTTACATTACTCATCAAAGTTGTTATTGTTGTTAAGTGCTATTGAGTCAAGTGCGACTCATAGGGACCCTATGAACAGCTGACCTGAACTCTATGCTAGCCTGCACCATCCTCACTAGCGCCCATTGCTCAGCTCACTATGTCAATCCATCTCGTTGAGGGTCTTCTTCTCCTTTGCTGACCCTTCATCTTTCCATACATGATGCACCTTTCCAAGGAATAACCTCATCTAGCTACATGTCCAAAGTATGAAAGACGAAGCTTCACCATCTTTTGTCTCCAAGGAGCACTCTGGCTGCACCTTTTCTAAGACTAAAGTTGTTGTTGTTGTTATGTGCCGTTGAGTCATCTGAGACTCATAGCGATTCTATATGCAACACCCCTAAACCCTGCTCCATCTCGTGTTAACCTCACTTTTTCTGACACGCCTATCCCCATGACTTGAGTAACTGAATCAGTCCAAATCATCCAGGGTCTTCTTCTCCTTAGCTGTCCCTCCAGCCTTCCAAGCATGACATCCCTCTCCAAGGACTGGTCCCAACTTGCAACATGTCCAAAGTATGTCAGATGAAGCTTCAGAATCCTTGCCCCCTGGGAGCAGCATGGCTTCACCCTCTCCAGGATGAACCTGTTTGTTCTCCTAGCAGTCCATGGTATAATCAATACTCTTCTCCAGCACCAAAACTCAAAGGCATCAACTCTCCTTCTATAATTCCTAGTCATTGCCCAGCCCTCTGATGGATAGCAAGTAATTGCAAAGACCATAGCCTATATCAGGCCACCTTAGTCTCCAGACTGACATTGTTGCTCTTCAGTGCTTTGGAAAGGTCTCTTACAACAGTCTTTCCCAATGCAATTTGTCTTTTAATTTCCTGGCTACTGGTAACAAGAGTGTTGATTGTAGAGACAAACAAACTGAAGCTGTCAACAATCTCAATTTATTCACCATCTATCATGATGCTGCCAATTGGCCCAGTCATAAGAAGCTTTGTTTTCTTGATATTGAGCCTCAATAAATAATTCATACTGCATTGAGATATATGGGGTAGAAAACTGTTTAAAAGGGATATGTGATTAGGTATTGTGATATCGATACGTGATTGTCTTGACAGGTGTCCAGAATGAAGGCTGCATAGTGCAGTGGACTCGGGGGGAGGGATTATATAACAATGAAAGAATTTTTCTTTTGCTTTTCAAAGAGAAGAGCAAATTGGAGGGAGGGAGAGGTGGGCAGGGAGAAAAGTGCAACAATGAATGAGTGGAAATCCTTAGTCTCTGTAAACTTTCATTAAAATTAATAATAATAAAAATTTTTTTTAAAAACCCACAAGGAGGAGCTTAAAAAAATCCAGAATAGTTCAGATAAAACAAATGAGGCAGTAGCGGTACTGGAAAAACAAGAAGCCACGATCTAAATATGAGGTCCAATGTTTCAGATACTGTCAATATTATGGAGGGACATATGAACAGAGTTGAAGAGTTGAAACAGAGAACCAGTGAAATAGAAGATAGAATTGTCACCACTATCTGCTAGAGCAAAAAGCAGACTCAAAAAGGAAGGAAAAAGAATA
>NW_006400762.1:0-453 GCF_000299155.1 Elephantulus edwardii | reverse complement strand
AAGAGATTGAGATTGTTCACAGCTTCAGTTTGCTCGGCTCCACAGAGAGTAGCGTGGACCAAAGTAACTAGCAACAACACAAAAAAGCCTACACAAAATGATAGCAATAAAACCCTTCCTTTCAATAATCACACCGAAAGTGAATGGTTTAAATGCATCACTGAAGAGAAAAAGAGTAACAGATTGGATAAAAACCCCAAATCCATCAATATGCTGTCTACAAGAGACACACCTGAAAAATGAACACAAAGAAAGACTAAAAATAAAAGGATGGGGAAAAAATATACCAAGCAAATGGCAACCAGAAGACAGCAGGAGTAGCGATATTTATCTCTGATAAAAAAAAAATCTCAGTCGCTCCGGGTCCGCTGCGGGCCGCTCTGGCCGGTGCTGTGCCCCGGCGCCTCCGTGCGCTCGGCCAACGGCCTGCGAGAGCGCCCACCCGAGCACCCG
>NW_006400761.1:0-14481 GCF_000299155.1 Elephantulus edwardii | reverse complement strand
ATAATTATTATTATTATAATAGGTAAACCCAGACCACGTGAAGATATGCTGCAAAGAACTGGTGAGAGAGTTACAAAAAAACCAGAGACCACTGGTTCCCAGGCCGGTGCTGGGGTGGGAGGTTAGGGGAAGGGGTGAATGATTCTAGAAGCCAGGTCAAAGTGAATTGTTCTGATCACTTGCTATGCATCTGAGAGCCGGACAAGAAATAAGGATGACAGAAGAATTGATGCCTTTGAGCTGAGGTCTTGGAGAAGAGCACTCTGAAGATATGCTGCCTCAGAAACCCATTAGGGTCACTGTGAGTTGGACTTGAAGGCTGTGAAGATGCATATACATATATTTGCCATTTTGAATCAGACAGTCTTATGATCTATTATGCCAAAAATGGCATACTCAAGAAGAATGGTGTCCAGATCAGTGTCAAAAAAGAACATTTTGAGAATGATCCTGAAGTACAATGCTGTCAGTGATAGGATACTATCTATACTCACAAAAGGAAGCCCTGGTCATGCAACTATTATTCAATTGTACCACCAAAGTCAAAGAGGCCCATGTGGGAGACTGTTCTATTAGTAGTTTGTCACAGATTGAATTGAATGTCCACCTCCCCCAGTAAAATACATGTTTGTAATGATGGAGGCTGTGGAATGATTCCCTTAATAAACCAGAGTTTGCAAGAGTATTAAGCGTGGAATGCTGCATAGCCCTGATCTGATGTGAGGGGAGTTTCCTTAAGGTGTGGCCTGTAACACTTTCTATCTCATAAGAGAAAAAAGGAAAGAAGCAGGGAGCTCTGGTGGCCTAGTGGCAAGACGTTGCACTGCAATCCCAGAAGTACGCGGTTCAAATCCACCAGATGCTCTGCTGGAGAAGGAGGGGGCAATCTCCTACTGTACCAGTCAGATCTGATTTGACGATACACGTAAAAACAATATAATAAAAATTAAAAATAAAAAAAGGAAAGAAAAGTCAGTCAAGAGGAAAGACTTTGGTACTTCCAAGAAAAAGAATCACCAGGAGAGGAGTGAGTCCTCTAAGACTTAAGTGTTCATGCAAATAAACTCTGGGACACTAGGGAAAACCAGGATACATGGTGGTCTCCAGGGACCACCCACCCTATGGAAGCTCAAGGAAACAAGGACCTTTCCTCACAATCAACCCAGAGAGAGGGCCTTCCCCTTGAGTCAGTGTCCTGCATCCAGACTTCCAGCCTTCCAAACTGTAAGAAAATACGCAGTTATTTGTTAAAGGCACCATTTGTGGTATCTCTGTTACAACATTACAGAGAAATAAGATACTGTGGTTGTTGTTGTTGTTGTTAGGTGCTGTTGAGTCGATGGTGACTCATAGTGACCCCGTGAACAACAGATCAGAACCTTCCTAGTGATCCTTAATCTACTTGAGCCCCACTGTAGTAATCGCTACATCAATCCGTCTTCTCGAGGGTTCCCCCGCTTCCTCTGGCCCTCCACTTTTTCCAGCATGATGCCTTTTCCCAAGGGCTGGTCCCTTCCTGACAACATGCCTGAAGTATATGAGATGAAGTTTCATCTTCTTGGCCTCTAACCAGCCCCCTTGTCCTGCTTCCTTCACAACAGGTTTGTTTGCTCTTTTGAAAGTTCATGGGATAGTCAGTACACTTCTCCAACACCACAATTTAAAGGCATCAATTCTCCTTCTGCCATCCTCAGTGTCCAACCTCAGAAGCATAGGAAGCAATTGAAAAGACCACTGTTTGTGGAAGATCGGAACCTGTTGGAGCAAAATAAAAAGTATTTCAAGCGAAGTGAACTTGCAAAAAAGGAAGAGGAAGCATATTTTGAAAGATGTGGCTACAAGATACAACCAAAAGAAGATCAGAAACCGTTAACTTCATCAAATCCAGCATTAGAACTTGAATTGGCAGAGGAAAAATTGCCCATGACTCTTTCTAGGCAAGAGGTAATCAGAAGATTACGAGAAAGAGGAGAACCAATTAGATTATTTGGAGAAACTGATTACGATGCTTTTCGGCATTTAAGAAAGATAGAGATTCTTACTCCAGAAGTTAATAAGGGATTGAGGAATGATCTGAAAGCGGCGTTGGATAAGATTGATCAGCAGTACCTCAATGAAATTGTGGGAGGCCAAGAACCTGGAGAGGAAGACACGCAGAACGATTTGAAAGTTCCTGAAGAAAATACCATAATTGAAGAGTTAGAGGCGCTGGGAGAGTCTTTAGGAAAAGGGGATGATCATAAAGACATGGATATCATTACCAAATTCCTCAAGTTTCTTCTTGGTGTTTGGGCTAAAGAATTGAATGCCAGAGAAGACTATGTGAAGCGCAGAGTGCAGGGTAAACTGAACAGCGCTACCCAAAAACAGACCGAGTCCTATCTCAGACCGCTTCTCAGAAAGTTAAGGAAAAGGAATCTTCCTGCAGACATCAAGGAATCGATAACTGATATTATTACATTCATGCTACAAAGAGAATATGTGAAGGCAAGTGTTGCTTATCTGCAGATGGCCATTGGAAATGCCCCTTGGCCCATTGGTGTCACTACGGTTGGGATCCACGCCAGAACTGGAAGAGAGAAGAGCTTTTCCAAGCATGTTGCACATGTTTTAAATGATGAAACGCAGCGGAAATATATCCAGGGTTTGAAGAGGTTCATGACTATTTGCCAGAAGCACTTTCCTACAGATCCGTCGAAGTGTGTGGAATACAATGCACCATGAGAGCCTCGATTCTAAGTGTGAATAGCAGTAAAATACCTTACCCATAAAGAGCATGAGACTTTGGGAATGACCAGCAAGACTAAGGGAAGGAGAAAAATGGAACGTCCAGTCTGAGTAATGGAGTTCCCAATCGGATTTTTATCTGATGCAGCCCTTGCTCTGTTTTAAGAACTTGGCTCTTATGATATCTGACTGCAGATTTGTGCGTTGTTTTTTTCCCTTCATTTTAAGTAGTTAAATCATTACTCGATTCAATGGCACCTAACAACAACAACAACGATAATGTCAGTTTGAGGACTCAGGTACGTCTGATTCAGGCCATGGTCTTTCCAGTCACTTGCTATGCATCTGAAAGCTGGACTGTGAATAAGTAAGACAGAAGAAGAATTGATGCCTTTGAGCTCTGGTGTTGGAGACGAGTACTGAACATCCAACGTACTGCCAAAAAAACTAATAAAAAACCCCCAAAATATGCCTTGGAGAAAGTGGAGCCGGAGGGCTCTTTCGGGGGAAGGATGACAAGACTTCATCTCACATTCTTCAGGCATGTAGCTGGGAAGGGCTATTCCTTAGAGAGGGACATGATGCTTGGAAGGGCAGGGGGTCAATGAAGGAGAGGAAGACCCTCAATCAGGTGAACTGACACTGCTTTGTACCTCAAAGGTGTTACCAACATAAGACACCTCACTGTGATGAAGTCAGAAGGGATTCATAGCTGACCCTCCGGCGGGTTTTCAGTGGCTGTAAATAACACTGCACATCCCATGGATGGCCAAAAGAGCAAACGGATACGTCTTGGAGAGGGTGCAGCCAGATTGCCCCTTGGAGGCAAAGATGATAAAGCTTTGTCTCACATATCTCGGGCATGTTGCTAAGAGAGGCTGTTCCTTGGAGAAGGACATGGTGCTTGGAAAGGCAGAGGGTCGGTGAAGGAGAGGAAGACCCTCAACCAGGTGGATTAACACGGTGACAGCTGCAATGGGCTCTAGCGTGTCAGGAAGTGTGAGGATGGCACAGGAAGGACAGGGTTCAGGTCTGTTGTTTCACGGGGTTCCTGCGGGTCAGATCTGTTGTCCATAGGGTCCCTATGGGTCGTACGTGACTTGATAGCAACTAACAACAACAATGACAGAAATTTCACAGGAGGAGATCTCCCATCTTTCTCCCACAGAGCAACTGGTGAATTTGAACGCCTTTGAGTCGGCACACAACCCTTTATCTGCTAACCCACCAGACTCCTTGCAACATAAAAAGAAAAGGGGGGGGGGGAACCACCGAAGAGGCGACTATAACCTTATTTTACTTTTGCTTATGTAAATGTAAAGAAAGAGGGAAAACATCACCTTATTTCACTTTTACTTACATGGGTTTTTTAAAATAGCAGAAGCACATACTCTTTTTCCTAATTCCAGGAGTTTTCTGTTTTGTTCTGAGTTAATGATAACGGGATTGATAAACAAACACAGCCGCCGAATCTCCGAATAATGGTGGCCACACCCCCTCCCATCAGGTGGCCAAGCTGCGAATATCAACAGAGCAGACCACTCACCTGCCCCCTGCCCCGGGGAGATGGGCCTCAGCTGCAGGCGTTAAGGCTACCCGTCCACCTGTAACCCGCTAAGACATCAGGCAGTTCGTGATAACAGGATTAGTGACATTAAACAAACCCCCAAATCCACTACTATTGAGATGGTTCCATTTCAAAGGAACTCTCCTCCACTGGATTTCTTTAATGTCTTTTTTTTTTAAAGCACCAAACATTGAAAATGTTTTGTTTTCATTTTCCCTCATCGTTGCACATTTTCTTCCCATTCCCCTCCCCCTCCTCCATCCCTCCCTGCAATGAACCCCTTGTTCCAGATTTTTCTCATACATATAATGCCTAATCATATATTCCTTTCAGGCAGTTCTTCCTCTCCTCTGATCTAATGCAGTGTTCATTATCTAGCCACTCTTTTCTCCTTCTCTCCCCCACCCCACCCCACCCTATATCTATCCTATTTTGTAACAGCGGTATTACACAGTATTTGTCCTTTTTGACTGAGATATTTCACTCCGCTTAATATCCTCCAGGTTCCTCATGTTGTGCAATGTTTTCCAGGTCACTGTTTTTCAGTGCTGCATACTATTCCACCGGGGGAATGTACCATAGCTTTTTTTTTTAAAAAAAAAATTCTTTTATTATTTTTTATTGTGTGTACTGTCAAATTGGATCTGATTGATGCAGGAGGAGATTGTCCCTCCTTCTCCAGCAGAGCATCTGGTGGATTCGAATCACACACCTCTGGGATTGCAGTGCAGCTTCTTGCCACCAGGCCACCAGAGCTTGCCATACAATAGCTGTTCTATCCATTCATTTGTTGATGGACACTTGGCTTGTTTCCACCTCTTTGCTGTTGTAAATAACCTGCAATAACATAGGTGTATTGGATTTCTTTAATTTCTTTCCCCTCCTTCCATTTTCAGTTGTAGCTGAGAGCCTGTTTATGTCCAAGGGAGCGCTGGTGTAAGGAGCTTCCCTGGTAACCAAATGGCAGGCTGTTTGAATCCACCAGCAGCTTCAAGGGAGACAGGTGGGCAGTCTCCTATCATGATCTCTACAGCCTTAGAGAAGCCACTGGAGGGTCAGCTATTGGTTCCCACTAGATGCCATTCATTAGGAAGCTCTGGTGGCCCAGGTCATAGGACGTTGGGCAGCCTCAGTCTTCTGTGGGTTCAAATCCCTGCAATTTTACAGTCTCAGTCAGGGACAAGCTGTGAGTAATTCAATGAGTTTTGAGGGGCTTTGTTTTATGCCATTGATTATGGCTCTTATGTTTTCCATCGCAGGGTAAATGTACCTCAAGTACATGGTGTGAGGTAGGGGTCATGTTTCAATTTTCTGCAAGCCTAGATTTGCCAAGGATGTAAATCTAACAGACTGCCCATTTTTCTCCCAATGAACTGCTTGTGGATTCGAACGTCAGGAAAAATGCACAGCTTTTTGGTTCTTAGCACAATACAATATGGACTAGGCCAACAGAGCTCCTTAAAGGACACCAGGGACGCAGCAAAGGAAAATATAGAATGGCCTATTATGTTATAGGGAGCTCTGGTGGCCTAGTGGATAAGGATTTGCTCTGCCAGCCAAAAGACAACTGGTTCTAATCCACCAGCTGCTGTCCTGTTAGGCCTCATTTCAGCCTCTGAAAACCTGCAGGAAGGTCAGCTGAGTAGATTCCAACTGGATGACACATAATAATAAACTGTATTTTCATTTTAGATAAACAATGAATTAGCATAGGCCTATATTTGGAGATGCTGCAAGGTGGGACCAGTCCTTGGAGAGGGACATCATGCTTGGGAGGGTGGAGGAACAGTGCAGGAGAGGAAGACCCTGGATGAGATGGATTGACTCAGTGACTGGGATTATGGGATAGGTGTGCCAGAGACAGTAAGATTGGCACAGGATAGAGCAAGGTTTAGGCTGTTGTACATAGGGTCGCTATGAGTCGCAGGTGACTCGATGGCACATAACAACAACAACAACATATTCATATGGGCATACTTCATTTTATTGTGATCACAATATTGCACGGTTTTTTCCGCTTTATTTTTAAATTGAAGATTTACTGCCACCCTGCATAGGGCAAATCTATCGGCCTCATTTTTGCCGGAGCACCAGCTCACTTGGTGTTTCTGTGTTCTATTTTGTTCGTTCGCACAGTTTTTCGGACCTTCACGTAATGCAGCTGCACGTCTGGTAGACCACAGTCCAGTATCCACATCACTTTTACGTGCCCTGAGGAACGGAAACATTCCTGTCTCCTGTTTTATTTTTTTGGGGGGTGGGTTTTTTTTTTGGCAACATTTATTTTATTGCAGTGGCTGGGAACAGAACCCACAATACATCTCAGTTATAGTTGTCGCTAAGTTCATATGAAGTTCAAATTTAACTGAATGCTTTATATGTCATCTAGCGACCCTGCTATGAAGTAAACAACTGTTAAAAGGATCCTTGCCTTAAAAAAAAAAAAAAAGGAAAAAAAGAAGAAAAAAACAGAGGTTTTGCCTTGTGGACACGCTGTTGTGTTTGCCAACATTCCCCACCAGGTGGCGCCCTCGTCACACACCCGTCAACTTGATGCAGCGGCTTGAGGCTGTTGTCAGGGTTACTCTGCAAACAGAATTGCTTTATATGGTTTGGGTGGGTTTTTGTTTTGTTTTGTTTTTTAAAATTTACTTTATACTGGTTTACAAAGCTTCATAAGGTTTTCAAGGCTCGAATCTTCTGGAAGTAGATCTGCAGACCTGTCTTCTGAGATGCCTTTGGGCGGATCCGAACCGCCAATCCTTCAGCTAGTGGTTGAGCGCTTTGTTACATGTTTTGTTACATGTTCTACCCGAAGATCAAGAGCTCTGGTGGCGTAACTCAGAGGGAGTGGTGTTGCTAATTCAAAGGCTCCTCCTCTCTGCTGGTTCAAATCCACCAGCAGCTCTGCGGCAGAAAGCCGAGCAATCTCCCCCTGGGTGACTTCCAGCCTCAGAAACTCAACGGCACTTCAAAGGTCAGCAGTTCGGACCCACCAGCCCCTTCGCAGGAGAAAGATGAGACGAGATGCTCTCACTAAGATGTACAGCTTTGGGGACCTTGGGGGGCCGTTTTCTTCTCCCTGGAGGATTGTCCCACAGACTTTGGGCATGGTTTCAGGAGGGGAGGAGTCCGTCCTTGGGGAAAAAAAGACATCATGCTGAGAGAGATGGAAAGTCAGAGAAGGAGAGGAAGACCCTCAACCGGGTGATTGACACAGTGACTGTGACAATGGACTGTCAACGGTGGGGAGGATGGTGTCGAATAGTGCAAGGACCCATCGTCCTTAGGGTGTGAGTCTTCGATTGCCCCTAACAACAACAACAATGTGAGTTGGAGTACTGTGAATTTGTTTTTTTAAAAAAATCTTACAGAAAAAAGATGTATTATTATTTTTTTTTTTCTGGCTGCTGTTGCCGCCCCCCTCTCTTGCCCCTCCTCCCTCATTGCTGCTGTTCTGCGTCGTCTTGCAATATGGATTGAAGCTCAGTATCAAGAAAATGAAAATTCTCACCATTAGGCCAATTGGCAGCATCACGCTAGATGGAGCAAAGATTGAGATTGCTAACAATTTCATCTTGCTTGGTTCCATAATCAACACTCTTGGCATCAGCAGTCAGGAAATCAAAAGGCAAATTACCTTAGGAAAAGCTGCTGTCCTTCTCCAAAGTGCTATAGAACAACAATGTCAGTGTAGAGACTAAGGTGCACCTGATGCAGGCCATGGTCTTCGCAATTACTTGTTATGTATCAGAGAGCTTGACAATGACCAAAGATGACAGAAGAAGAATTGATGCCTTAGAGTTGTGGTGCTAGAGAAGAGTGTTGAACTTACCATGGATTACCAAGAGAACCAATAGGTCTCTCCTGGAAAGGGTGAAGCCAAGCTGTTTCTTGGAGGCAAGGATTTTGAATCTCTGTCTCACATACTTTGGGCATGTTGCCCTGGAGAAGGACGTCATGCCTGGAGAAGGTGCAGGGACCACAGAAGAGGAAGACGCAGATGAGAAGAGTTGACACAGTAACTGGAAAAATGGGGATAGATGTGTCAGAAGACAATGAGATTGGCCCAGGACGGAGCAGGCAGAGTTATTGTGCATAGGGTCGCAATGGATCATGGTCAACTCGACGGGCACAACCGTATTCTGAAGCTCTGGAGGTTAGAATCTGCAGTGCAATCTCAAAGGCACGCGGTTCGAAACCACCAGCTGCTCCTCAGGAGAAGGACGGACAATCTCCTCCTGTACCAGTCAGATCTGATTTGATGGTACACTCACACAAAAATAATGAAATAAAAATTTAAAAAAATTTCACTAGTTTATTTACAAAATTCTAATACAAATTCGAACAAATTATTTCAATTTCTCTCACCCCCCCATCCATCAAATTGTATTAATTCCCTCTTCCCCCTGTACATCCACATCCCTCTGCTTCCAGCTTCTCCCACCCCTCCTGGATCCTTACACTCATTCTACAATAATGGCCTTTTACAATATTTGTCCTTGTGGGACTGCTTAGTTCACTCAGCATAAGGCTCTCCAGTCCCTCCCAAGTTAGGTAATAATTTACAAAGTTACTGCTCCTGCATGCTGCATAGTATTCCATCGTGTGAATGTACCATAATTTCTCAATCCATCTTGTTGAAAGTCTTCCTCTCTTTTTTATAATTTATTATTAATTTCAATGAAAATTTACAGAGACTTTGGATTTCCATTCATTCATTGTTGCACTTTTCTCTCCTCCCAAAACTCCCACCCAGTACACTACCCTCTTGGGAAAGTAAAAGAAAAATTCTTCCATTGTTTTACAATCCCTCCCCCCAGGTCCACTCCACTATGCAGCCTTCGCTCTAGACTCCTGTCATGACAAAAATATCTAATCACATCTCCCTTTTAAACAGTTCTCTCCCTCCTCTGTTTCAATGCAGTATACATTAATGAACCCATCTTTCTCAGTCTCCCCCCAACCCTGATGTCAGTCCTGTTTTACAACAGTGGCACCATGCAGTATTTGTCCTTTCGTGACTGAGATAGTTAACTCAGCATAATGTCCTCCAGGGTCACCCATTTTGAATGTATTGCATGGAGAGGGTTCCTCTCTTTCCACGACCCCTCATGGATTTTTCCAAGGATTGAAGATTACAAGGCAAGAAAATCCTCAGGGGTGCAGTTCCGCCCTGTAACACACGGGGGCGTCACGAACTAGACTTGACGGCTGCAGGGGTTTTATTTCCTTTTCCTTTTCTTCTGATCTGAAGTTGCGGACACTGTGCAACCTCTCAGATTCATCTTGTGTGTCCTCTGCCCCAGCCCCAGAAGAAAGAGCTTCTCCTGGCTTCTCGATAGTGGAGCACACTGCAGAAATGAAGATCTGGTTGTGCTTGGTTTGAATTTTTCAACCCTCTCGTCATTTGACTTTGTTAGTGGTTGCCTGCTGCATCCTCAAATAGCCACAGCTGGTCACTGCTGTGAATTGAACTGTCTCCTTCCCCACCATATGCAAGTGTCAGCAAAGAATACTGAATACATCAGGGACTACTAGCGCAATGCACAGGGATGCCTTGGAGACATTGCAGCCAGAATCCTCTTAGAAATGAAGATGTTAAAGCTTCCTCTCACGTACTCTGGGCATGTTATTAGGGGAGTCAGTCCCTGGAGAAGGACATCGTGTTTGGAAAAGCAGAAGGTCAGAGAATAAAGAGTGAGATGGACTGACACAGCTGTCACAACCATTGGGTCACAGAGGATCCTCCAACAGGTTTTCAGAGGCTGTCAGTCTCCCAAGAAGAGACTGCCCATCTTTCTCTTGCAAATCGGCCGGCAGATTCAAACCTGTGTGCATTTGAGTGGGCAACGCAACCTCTTACCACTAAGCTACCTGAGTGCATTAAGCATTATTGTAAAACCTTTGAAATGGTGTGAGAAGGACCAGAATGTGACATAGAAACAGGAAGTGAGCCCATGCTGGTGGGAAAACGGCACCAACAGGCTTGCTACGTACGTACGTGCAGGGTCGCTGCAGAACACCTCCCATTTGTAAAGAAAACAATACTAGTTTCGCAGAGCACAATAAAGCCAAACACAGCAGCACAAGGCAAGCCTGGATGGCAGCCATCCATTGGCACTTTTATTTCATATGAAGAGTTTTTGTTGTGTGGTGTTTTTTTTTTAAAGAATGGTTCCCCATGGTGGACAGTGTTTGGTGGAGCTCCCCGATTAAAACAAGCTTGGAAGCAGGAGTGGCATCCACTTCCGTAAATAGCTTGCCTCCGGAAACCCTATGAAACTAGAGAAAGGACGAAAGTTATACAGGTGTCCAGGACTTTCAATCATAGGGTTGCTATGAGTTGCCTACAATTCAACGGCAATTAACAACAGGGGAGAGAAAGAGCACAGTTGGCCTAGCAGACAGAAAGTCATGCTCCCAAGCCAAAGGTGGATGACTCTACTCCACAGCCCTCAGGCCTGCCTTGAACTGTTCTTAGTGAAACATTCTTCTAGGTCGTGTAACCCTGGTATGTCCACTTGTTATACAGAGGTAACTCGTGGTTGCTGTGAAGCCAAACACTGTGACACTGATGAGTCAAATGCGAGAATGGTTACCCATGGCGGACAGTGTTTGGTGGAGCTCCTCAATTAAAATAAACTTGAAAGCAGGAGTGGCATCCACTTCCACAATAGCTTGCCTTTGGAAACTCTATGAATCTGGGGAAAGGACAAAAGTATACAGGTGTCCAGGACTTTCGTTCATAGGGTCACTATAAGTCACCTATGACTCGATGGCACTTAACAACAACAGGCAACAAAGGTAAAAACTATTATAAACATAAGTCTACAATTATTATTTATAACAATATTGTTACCAATAACAAGCATTTATCTGCAAGTGTTTGGTAGACAGACAGGGCCAGAGAAAGGAGCTCTCCCTACCTCCGTTTAGCACATAATATTCCTACATTTACAATTTGACTCTCTGAGGGAGGGAATGAGTTGTTGACTCCAGGCCTCAGGAACATAACCTCTGAGACATCAAGTTCAACCGACTCACCACAGTCCATAAAGACAGCACCTTGCATCCTGCTTTGGTGAGTTGCCAATGGGGTCTTGAAAGTTTGCTTTCTAAAGTACAGCTGTGGCTCTCCCCCCATGTCAGGAACAAATAAAGGAAAAAAAGCCCCATGATGCATAGAAAATCATGCAATGATCCATAGAAAAGACCATGTCCATCTCAAACTCCAAATCCTGAGACCAGAAGAATTAGATGGGGCCCAGCCACCATTGCCGGCCACTCTGAGGGATCACAGAAGGTGGTCCTGGATAGAGTGGGATAAAAATGTAGAACAAAACTCAGAAATCATAAAGATGTCCAGGCTTGCTGACTTGATAGAGACTGGTGGAACCCTTAAGACAATGACCTTTAGTCACCATTAAAAATTGGAAGGAAACTCCTCCCTGTGGCTCAACTTTCATCCAAAAAAGCAGACAGGCCTATCAGGTGACTAGAAAGATATTTACTCCTTACATTAACCAAGTAAAATCAAGAGGGTAGCATTTTCCTTGGTGGGATAGCATAGAAGGGTTTCTGGGAATGAGAACCACAGGGAGGAAGTGGGTAGGGTGTGGTTACATTGTGGGTATTGTAATCAATGTTGTAAAGCAAAATAGGAATGAATGGTCGAATGGAAAACCAATTTGCTTTGTAAACTTTCACTCTAATACAGTTAAAGGGGCTTGGGAGGTATCTTACATAATAGAGGTGTAAAGGCAAGACAACTCAGGGCTGTTTGAGTGACTTGGTGATGTAGCCAAGAGGTCAGACTCCTCTTTTAACTGACATCTTCAGTATTTTCTATATTAAGGTTCATTGCTTTATGGTGGCAAAGTGGCTGCCAGAGATACAACCATCACTTCCAAAACCAGTTACCAAAACGAGCACGTAAAGGAGTAAGTCTCTTCTTTCCCTGTCTTTCTCTTATTTCTCTCCCACTACCTTGCTATATTTTGTTTCATTTTTCAAACGTCTTGAAAAAGTTGTGGTGAAAATATAAACAACAAAATCTTCATTAATTTGACAGTATCAACATGCACCTGTGTATTCCCTCCGTCTTCTTTTCTTCTCTTTCTTTTTTATAAGTGTTAGCTTTGGGGTTTTTCCCTTCCCCACCCCCCTCTTGTGTACGATTGAGTCAGATCCGACTGGCACAGGAAGAAATTGCCCCTCCTTCTCCAGCGGAGCATCTGGTGAATTTGAACCGATTGCTTTTGGGATTGCAGCACAGCTTCTTGCCACTAGGCCACCAGAACTCCCCCCCCCAACCCCATCTTCTTTTGATGCTTTCTGAGTCATTTAATATATTGCCCATAACCTCTTTCAATATTGTGACTCGAGGCTTAAATTTTTTTTTCAGTTCTTTCAGCTTGAGAAAAGCAGAGAAAGTTTTTCCTTTTTCCTTCTGCAGTTCCAGCTCTCCGCATATTCCATTATAATATTTTGCTTTGTTTTCTCGAGCTGCCCTTTGAAATCTTCTTTTCAGCTTTTTTACTTCGGCATGTTTTCCCTTTGTTTTGGCTTCTCGACGCTCTAGTGCAATTTTTAGAGTCTCTTCTGACATCCATTTCGGATTTTCCTTTCTCCTCTGTCTTTGTAAGGAATGACCTTTTGCTTTCTTCATGGATGGTATCTTTGATATTATCCCATTACTCATCTAGTCTTTGGTCATTGGTGTTTAATGCTTCAAAGCTATTCTTTTTTTAAAAAAAATTTATTATTTTTTGGTGTGTGTACGTAAAATTGTATCTGACTGGTACAGGAGGAGATTGCCCCTCCTTCTCCAGCACTGCATCTGGTGGATTCAAACTGTGTACCTCTGGGATTGCAGTGCCACTTCTTGTCACTAGGACACTAGAGCTCCCTGCTTCAAAGCTATTCTTAAGATGATTTTGAAATTCCGATGCAATAGATTCAGGATCATATCTTGGATCTCGTGGACATATTTTAATTTTCTCTGGCTTCGATTCGAACTTTACACAGAATCTCTGGAACAAAAAGAACCATCACTGAAAATTTTCAGGAAGTATCATATGAGCAGAAGCCAATGGAAATGAAGGAGGATGTAGAAGCTGCATTGAAGGCATTGACAAAAAAATTAGGCTCCAGGAATTAATGGGACACCAATTGACTTGTTTCAATTAACACATGGAGCCCTGGATGCGCTCACCAATCTAAAAATTGGAAATTTGGAGGACAGCAGTCTGGCCAATGGATTGGAAGCAGTCCCTATTTGTTCCCATTCCCAAGAAAAGTGATCCAACAAAATGTGGAAACTATTGAACAATATCATTAATATCACAGACAAGCAAAATACTGCTGAAGATTATTAAAAACAGCTAGAAGAGTATTTAGATAGGAAACTACCAGAAGTTCAAGCAGGATTTAGAAGAGGCTGTGGCAACAGGAATATCATTGCTGATGTCAAATAGATCCTGGCTGAAAGTAAAAAAATACCAGAAGAATGTCTATTTGTGCTTTATTAACTATGTAAAGGCATTTGAGTATGTGGATCATAACCAGTTGTGGCTGACATTGAGAAGAATGGACTTAATTGTGTTCATGCAAAACCTATACCTAGACCAAGAGACTGTTATGCAAACAAAGTAAGTAAACACTACATGGCTTTAAATTAAGAAGGGAGTGTGTCAGAGTTGTATTCTATCTCTGTAAATATTCATTCTGTATTCTGAGCACATTGCTAGAGAAGCTGGACTCTGTGAAGAGGAACGTGGCATTGGGATTGGAGGGAGACTCATTAATAAACTGCATTATGCAGATGACACAACTTTGCTTACTGAAACTGAGAAGAATTTGAAGCACTTGTTGCAGAAGATCAAAGAATACAGCCTTCAACAGGAATTGCCTCTCTATGTCAAGAAAACAAAGATTCTAATCATTGGACCGATAGTCAACATCATGACGGATGGAGAAAAGATTGAAATTGTCAACAACTTCGTGTTACATGGATCCACTATTAGCATCCTTCATACCAGCTGTCAGGAAATCAGGAGACATGTCACACTGGGGAAAGTCTGCAGTTAGGAACCTCGCCAAAATATTGAGGAGTAATGATATCAGTTTGAAGACATAGGTACGTCTAATTCAGGTCATGGTCTTTCTTTTTTTTTATATGTATA
>NW_006400760.1:12258-13003 GCF_000299155.1 Elephantulus edwardii | reverse complement strand
AATTACCTCTTCTGAATCCTACATGAATTTCTGACACTTCTCTGTCTATGTACTACTCTCGTCATTTTTCAGTAATCCTCACCAATATTTTATTTGCATGTGATTTTAATATTTTTCAGTATTTTATACATAATCTTGAAGCATCTTGTTGAGAATGAAAACAAATCTGGATCTCTTCTGGTCAATCATTTTGATAGCTGTCTTCAAACTTTCTTTTCCCCTTTTTAAAATTAATTTTCATTAAACTAAGTTAATTAAATGGAAGTTTACAGAGACTTTGAATTTCCATTCTCTCATTGTTGAATACTTCCTTTCCTGCCTCTACACCCTCTCCAGTTCTCTTATATTTTCGAAAAATAAAAAAAAACACCCCAAACTTTCATTGTTACACAATTCTCCTCCACCCCAGTCCACTCCACCCTGCAGCTTTCATTATGGACCCTTGTCATGCCAATAATACCTAATCATATATCCCTTTTAAACAGATCTCTCACTTAGCTGTTTCATGGAGTATACATTATTTATCCCGTCTTTTTGTAGTTTCCCCCCAAACTTGATGTCAGTCCCACTTTACAACAGTGACATTATGTAGTATTTGTCCTTTGTGACTGTGATATTTCACTCAGCATGACTTCCTTCAAGGTCACCCATTTTGTATAATAATTTATGAGGTCCTTATTTTCCAATGCATAATAGTATTCCATTGTGTGACTATACCACAGCTTCTTTATCAATTCATGTGTTG
>NW_006400760.1:8986-9963 GCF_000299155.1 Elephantulus edwardii | reverse complement strand
TAGTACCATGGCTTCTTCTAAATCCAGTCTGCACCTCAGGCTATTCTCTGTTGACGTGTTGCTCCAGTTGTTTTTGGATAATTTTCAGGTGAATCCTGCTAGCCTATGATATTAATGATATTGTGCAATAATTTCCACACACTGTAAGCCCACCTTCTTTGGAATGGTAACAAATATCTATATCTTCCAGTCGTTTTGCCGGATGGCTGTCCTCCAGATTTTTTGGCACAACTTAGTGAGCACATCGAAGGCACCATCTGTTTGTTGAAATATTTCAATTGGTATGCAATCAACTCCTGGAGGCTTGTTTCACCAATTCTTTCAGAAAAACTTGAACTTCCTCCTTCTTCACCATAGGCTCTTGCTCATGTATTATTACATTAAATTCTTTTGTGTCAGCCAATGCCTTCTTATACAGTAACTCTCTATATTCTTTCCATCTTCTTTTAATGCTTCTTGGATCATTGAATATTCTACCCAAAGCATCCTTATTTCCACTTGTGACTTGAATTTGCTCTTCGATTCCTTGAGCTTAAGAAATGCTGAGAGAATTTGGCCTTTTTGATTTTTCTGACTTGAGCTCTTTGCACATTTCATTATAATATCTTTGTCACCCCGAGCTGTCCTTTGAAATTTTCTGTTTAGCTCTTTAATTTATTTCTTTAGCTTTGTCTTCTCGGTGCTCTAATGCAATATTTAGAGTCTCATCTGATATCCCTCTTGGTCTTTTCTTCCTCTTCAGCTTTTGTAATGATCTTTTGCATTCTTCATGGACCATATTCTTGATATCTTCCCACAGCTTATTTAAGTTATTAAAATATTTGCAACTCTATACTCTTTTTAAAAAACAATACATAAAGTTTTCAAAGGGTGAGTTTTGGGGTTTTTATTACTAAAAATAGACTCTTGTTGATTCAGTTTAAAGTAACTTCTTAATATCTTAAAGTATATGAAAGAATATACTGTGTTATGCGGAT
>NW_006400760.1:6541-7851 GCF_000299155.1 Elephantulus edwardii | reverse complement strand
AAGGGGAAGACCCTCTATGAGGTGGATTGATTCAGTGACTGGGGTAATCGGGTTGGGTGTGTCAGAGGCAGTGAGATAGGCACAGGATAGAGCAGGGTTTAGGGCTGTTGTACAGAGTGTCGCTATGACTCGCAAGAGACTTGATGGCATATAACAACAACAACATACCAAAGAAGTAATTTTTTATTTTATTTTTTTTGTTTTTTTGTTTTTCAAGGAGAAGAGTAATCTGGAATCATCTAGAAAGGCTGGGCAGGGAGAAAAGTGCAACAGTGAGTGAATGGAAATACAAAATCTCTGTAAATGTTCATTAAAAGGAATAAAAGAAAGTTTTAAAAAATTAGTGTCTAAATAATATTGATATGAAAATATTTTGATAATATGAGAATGTGGTGTTTCTAGAGAATCATGGCTGATTTTTTTTGTAGATAGGGCTTTTCACATAGAATCCAATTTATAAGCCATATAACTCTTAGAACTTTGTTTTTAATTTGTAATTATATTTAATTTTCAAATGTTTTTTAAAACTTCTGAGTTTTTATTTCTGTGTAACAAAAAATATTACATATAAGATGAATTGCCTGAAGAACAAACATCTATCTTGGAAGAAGTGAAGCCAGAATTTTCATTAGAAGAAAGAATAGTGAAGTTTTACATCACAAATTATGGTTGTTAAGAGAAAAGACCAATCCCTCTAGAAAGACATCATATTTGGAAAAAATAGAAGTTCGGCAAGAAATAAGAAGGATCTCAATGAGAAGAATTCTTACAGTGACTCATATGATGGACTTAATCACAGAAGTTTGTAGGGAAGGTGCAGAACTGGGAAGTGATTTTCTTGAATAAAAGCTAGGTAACTTTGCATAGGGGCTATCCCCTTGACTCCTAACAACAAGGAAAACATTTAATAAACTCTTGCAGTTATGAAGATAAAGAAATACAAATTGTTTACTTGTAAAGAATAATGTTTTTAGTGGTGTAATACATTATCACATTGTTTACACCTAAATCTTATTTTGTCTCAGCCACTGAGTAAACATCAGTTATAATTGATAACCGAAAATATGTTTTATATGTTTGTTCTTTCATATTATTCTAACTCAAAGGACATTGTGTTGAACCCAGGTGGCTTATTACTATAACGTTACACTGCAAACCCAAAGGCACCCAGTTTGAGTCCACCAGCTGCTTCACAGGAGAAAGATGGGCAATTTTCCTCCTGTGCTATTTGTTGTTGCTGTGAGACATTTCGTTAACCATTGCCTTGTTAACCCTATACCACCTTTCAAAGCATGATGTCCTTTTCCAAA
>NW_006400760.1:4703-5193 GCF_000299155.1 Elephantulus edwardii | reverse complement strand
AAACACCTCTGCATAGTCAATGAAACACAGATAGAGACATTCCTCTGGTATTCCCTGCTTTCAGCTCAGATCCATCTAACATTAGCTACAATATACCTAGTACCACAACCCTTTCTAAACCCAGCGTGGACTTCTGGCAGTTCTCTGCTGATGTGCAGTTCCAGTCATTTTTTTATAACCCTCAGTAGAATCTTGCTTGCATGGGAAATCAATGACACTGTTCTGTAGTTTCCACACTCATTTGGGTCACCTTTGTTTGGAATGGGAACAAATATAGATCTCTTCCAGTCAGTTGGCCAAGTGGTTGTCCTCCAGATTTTTTGAAACAACTTGGTGAGACCTTCCGGGTTAGAATCGGTTAGCTGAAATATGTCAGTTGGTATACTGTCTAATCTTGGGGCCTTATTTTTTTGACATTTCCTTCAAAGCAGCCTGAACTTCTTCTTTCATCACCATAGGCTCCTGCTCATATGTTGTTTCATGAAATTCT
>NW_006400760.1:2909-3481 GCF_000299155.1 Elephantulus edwardii | reverse complement strand
ATAGAGATATAGATAGAGATAGAGATAGAGATGATAGAGAGAGATAGAGATAGAGATAGAGATAGAGATAGAGATAGAGATAGAGATAGATATCATTTGTATTTGTATTTCCACCATGGATTGTATTTGCTTGGCTGTTACATTGTTAGATGCACAAAACCTTAAAATAAAAAAAGATGTTTTCTGCACTTTAACATATTTTAGAAAAGTACTTAGTAAAACTTAAACAGGACAAAACTAAAGAAAATCAAACACTCTTCTAAATATTGCTATTACTTTAATGCTTTCGTGTTCAAGGTTCAAGATGTTTAATTCTCAGGATCCCAAAAGGCTCCCCTAAATATTACATTTCTCAATGGCTTCTGTTCTCATTAAACTTTCAGTAAGGTCATTATCTCTAACCAATTTTTTCCCTCATTTTGAGCTCCAAACTGGTTTGTTTTCATAAATATTTACTAAAAGTTGTGTTAAGTCTGTTATAGTAATAAGTGATTCTTTCAGTGAACTGGGTGTTCTCAAAGAATCAAGAATTTAACCTGTGAAGCTAATACTTATACAATAAGTCACACCAA
>NW_006400760.1:0-472 GCF_000299155.1 Elephantulus edwardii | reverse complement strand
CTCCTGGCCATGTGCCTAAAGTATGTGAGATGTAACTTCAAAATGCTAACCTCCAAGGAGAAACTTGGTTTTATCCTCTCCAGAACAGACTTATTTGTTTTCGGTCCATGTCATATTCAAGACTTTTCTCTACACAACACTTGAAAACTTTGATTCTTCTTCTGTCATCATTAGTCATTCTCCAGCTCTCTGATGCATAACAAATAATTCCAAATACCAAAGGCCTGGATCAGGAGCACCTTAGTCTCTAGATTGACACTGTTTATTTTCAGTACTTTGCAGAAGTCCCTGACAGCAGATTTCCCCCAGAACAACATGCCTTTTGATTTCCTGATTACTGTTACCAAGAGTATTTTAATGGAGCTGAATGTAACTATTAAGAACCTCAATCTCTTCTCCATCTATCATGGTGCTGGTTGGCCCAGTGTGGATAACTCAGCACAGTGATAGCTGGACTGCAGCTAAAATTAGA
>NW_006400759.1:3610-14679 GCF_000299155.1 Elephantulus edwardii | reverse complement strand
CAGGGGTTGGACACTATCATCAAGAGGTCGGGATGGGGCTTGGGCACTGCTGGGGGTTTATGCAGCAGCACCCTGTGTGTTAAGGGTCACACAGGTGTGGGTTGCAGGGGGGTCACACAGTGTCCGGTAGTCTTCGTTCTCACAGTCTCACAGTCTTCGCTCCTCTGGAGTTCCGCGGTGGGTGGCTGGCTGTTGTTCTTCCCGGGTCTCTTCCAGGTCCCTCTAGCGGCGTTCCCCCGTCTGGCGGCCTCGCCTTCGCACTACATCGCCCTCGCGCTGCGTCGCCCTCGCCCAGATTTCCTTCCCCCATGTCTTTTAGTTCCTCAGAGTGTAGGGTCTAAAGTTCATACCATACACTTGTGGTCAATTGATATTTGACAAGGGTGAACAGATAGTTCAATAAGGGGAAAATGCATTTTCAATAAACAGTGTTGAAAAAATTGAATAATCACATAGAAAGTAAAGCGAGACATGTTTCTCAGACCAGACACAACTTTAACTCAAAACAGTATATTCTTAAATATAAGAGCTCACATTACAGCATTCTCATACAGAAAATATAGGAGTAAATCTTTGTATCTACGAATTAGGCTAGATAAATTGAACTTTATCAGAACTTTTTTTTCTGCTTCAAACAGACACTATAAAAAAATACTTATTGAATGGTAGAAAAAGAATTGTACATCGTATTTGATAAGAGATTTCTTTCTTGACTATGTGGATAATTCTTCCAGCTCAGCAATACAAAGGCAAGTACTTAAAATAGATCTGAATGATTTCCTTGGAAATTTTTACAGATAAAAATATGTAAAAAACCCGATAAATATATGGGGGGAAATGCTTATTATTAGTCATTGTTTTTGTTGTTGTTATGTGTCATCAGGTCACCTGTAACTGATTCATAACAATCGTATGAACAATAGATCTGAATCTTGTGCTATCTTGCTTTGTTCTCATGATTTGTGCTATACTTAAGCCCATTTTTATAGTAATTGTTTCGATGTATCTTCCTAGTATCTTTCCTGTTGTTTCTGACCCTCTCTTTCCCACATGACCTTTGCCAAGGACTAGCCCTTTCAAGTAACATACTCAAAGTGTGTGATGTCTCTAAAGAGCACCGTGGTTGCACGTCCACCAAGATAGACTTGTTTGGCAGTCAATATGATATCCAGAACTTTCCTCCAACACTTCAACTTAAAGGCATCTATTCTTATTCTGTTATCATTATTCTTTAACCAACTTTCAGATACATAGGAAGTAATTAAAAAGACCATGACTTGGGGCAGAGACACTGGCATCCTTACTCTTTAAGACTTCGGAAGAGTTCTTTGATAGTAGATTAGCCTTTTGCTGTTGTTAGGTGCCATTGAGTCAAGTACAACAGATCTAAACTGTGTCCTAATCTGTGCCATCTTCATCATTGCTGACATACTTGAGACCTCTGCTGCAGTCGCTGTCAGTCCGTCTTCTTGAAGGTCTTTCAGATTAGTCATTCAACCAGATTAGCCACTAGAGAAATATAATACAAAATATCATTGAGATTAATTTCATGTGTACTAGGAGAACACAGGACAAATTGACTGTCACAGACTTCTTTAAAGTGCTAAAGAATTTTACTTGACCCAAGACATTCCATTGCTTAGTATGCATGTGGAATTTGAACAATTAATAAAGGAGACCTGAAAGGAGCTTAGATCATTTGGAAGGCTGGGCCTTATGAAGAGGAGTGTGGCATTGGGATTGGAGGAAGATTCTTCAACCACCTGTGTTATGCAGATAGCACAAACTTGCTTGTTGAAACTGTAGAGGACATGAGGCATTTGCTACAGAAAGTCAAGATTTATAGTCTTCAATATGAATTGAAGCTCAACATCAAGAAAAAAAAATGATCACCACTGAGCCAACTGGCAGCATCATGGTGGACAAAGAAAAGATTGAGATTGTTTATAACTTCAGCTTGCTTGCTTCCACAAGCAACAGTCTTGGCACCAGCAGTTATGAAATCAAAAGACAAATTACAATGGGAAAGTCTACTGTTACTGACCTCTCTAAAGCACTGAAAAGCAGCAATGTCAGTCTGGAGACTAAGGTGAGCCTGATCTGGGCCATACTCTCTACTTTTACTAGCTATACATCACAGAGCTGGACAATAACTAAGGGTTATAGAAGAAGTATCATTACCTTTGAGTTCTGGTGCTGGAGAAGAGTGTTGAACACACCTCAGACTGTCAGGAGAATGGGCAGATCTGTTCTGGAGAGGATGAAACCAGGCTGCTTTATGGAGACAAGGATTTTGAAGGTTCCATCTCTCATACTGTGGGCAAGTGTCCAGGAGGGACAAGTCTTTGGAGAAGGACATCATGCTTGGAAGTGTGGAAAGAGTGCAGGAGAGGAAGACCCAGGGTGAGATAGATTGACTCTATGACTGAGGAAATGGGATTAAGTCTGTCAGAGACAATTAGATAGGCTCAGAATAGGGCAGGTTTCAGTGCTAATGTACATACGGTTGCTTTAAGTCGCAGGAAACTCAATGGCACATAACAACAACAATAGGAGGAACTCTGGTGACTTAGTAGTGATAAAGAGCTATGCTACAATCCTCATGGATTGCAGTGCAAGTTCACCAGCTTCTCTGAGGGAGAATCTCCTGCCTCTGGAAATGTGCTGGAGGATCAGCTACACAGTAATTCTGACTTGATGGTACACAACAAAACAAGAGGATTCTTGAATATCTTATGGACTACTAAAACAAATCTGTCCTGGAGGAAATGTAATCAGACTGCTCTTTAAAGGCCAGAATAATGAAATTTCATCTCACACACTTCAGGCATGTTGTCACAAGGTACTAGCCCTAGGAAAAAGACATCCTGGTCGGTAAAGTAGAGAGTTAGAGAAAAAGAGCAATATCCTCAACAAGATATACTAACCAGTGATTAAGCATGCTTAAACATGGCGTAGATCTTGATGACAGTGCAGGAAAGATCAAAGTTTCGATTTGTTGTTCATAAGATGGCTATGAGTACTAGATGACTTGATGGTAGCCAGTAACAACAGAATACCTTTAATCAAAAAATGCATTAGTGAAGATATTGAGAAATTAGAAGCCTCCTTCAGTATATGAAATATTTCCAGAGAATGTAAAATGGTGTGGACACTAATGAAAAGAAACTAGCAACTCCTCAAAATGCTAAACGTAAAATTATGATATACAATTACCAACAATTAAAAAATCAAAATATGCATCCACATTAAAATTTTATAATAATATTCATAGCAGCATTGTTTTTAATAGCCAAGAAGTAGAAACCCAAAATTCTATTAACTAATGAAGAGGTAAAAATAATGAAAATATAATTTTCATAGAGGAAGATATTAAAATTGCAAACAGAAAGATAAAGAAATGTTCCAAATCACTGGCAATAAGAGAGATGCAAATAAAAACCACAAGAAGGTACCATCTTACTCCAGTAACAATGACAAAGTTTAACAGGACAGCAAGTAATAAATGTTGGAGAGTATGTGGCAAGAAAGGAACTCTTATACATTGTTAGTGGAATTGTAAAATGGTACAACAAATCTGGAAGGCAGTTTGGCACTTCCTCAAAAAGTTGAACGTAGAAATTCCATATGGTGCAGCTATCCACTACTTGGAATATACCCTGAGAAAATGAGAACTGAGGCACAAACTGAGATTTGTACACCAATGTTCATAGCAACATTATTCACGCTTGCAAGAACTTGGAAACAGCCCAAATGTCCAACCGCAAAGGAATGGATTTAGAAATTATGGTACATTCACACTACACAATACTATGCAGTATGCAGGAGAAATGATTTTGTAAATTATTACCTAACTTGGGAGGGACTGAAGAGCATTATGCTTAGTGAAAGAACTCAGTATCACAAGGATAAACATTGTATAAAACATTATGGTAAAATGAGTATTAAGATCCAAGAGGGATGGAAGAGGGTGGAAGCTGAGAAATGAGGATGTTCAGGGAGAGGGAGGGATTCAATCATGAAGTTGTACAATTTGATGGGGGTGGACTAAGGAAAATGGAAAGAATTTGTTCTTAAAAATGTGTTCAAATTTTGTAAATAAACTAGTAGAAAATTTAAAATAAATAATGTGATGTTCAATGAACTATTGTTATGTGCCTTTGAGTAGAGAATCACTCATAGAGACCTTATGAGCAACAGATCTGAACTTTGTTCTATCCTATGCCATTTGTCACACTTGAAACCATTGCTATATTCAGTATGTCAATTCATCTTTTTAAGGGTCTTCTCTTTCACTGACCCGTCACCTATCCAAGCATAATATCCCTAATACAACCTCTTCTAATAACACCCTAAAGCTATATGGAATGAAGCTTTTTTTATCCTTGCCCTTAAGGAGCTTTCTTGTTGTACTTTCTCCAAGACATATCTGTTTGTTCTTTGGCAGTCCATCGGATGTTCAGAAAAACTTACAAGCATTCTTCTGTCATCCTTATTCATTCTCCAGCTCTCAGACACACCCAAGTGATTGGAAAGACCATGGTTTGAATCAGGCGAACCTTAGTCTTTAAACTGACAACATTGCTCTTCAGGACTTTGGAGAGGTCCCTGACAGCAAAATTCCCCAATGTTAAATGTCTCCTAATCTCCTGGTTGCTGGTACCAAGGGTGTTGATTGTGAATTCAAGATTAAATCATTAGTGCAACAATGTTGATTAAAACTAATAAAATTTAATAATAATTTAAAAAAGATTAAATCATTGACAATTTCAATCTTTCCTCCATCTATCATGAAATGCTGATATATGCACAATATGGACACATCTTGAGAACATGCAAAGTATAGGAAAGCAATCACAAAAGACCATAAATTGTATGAGAAATTTATATTTGTAATAAATGTCCAGAATAGATAAGTCTATGGAGCCTAGTGCCATAATCTACAGGGACTTGAACTACTAACCTAAAGATAATGTTTTCCTGTTGAATTCCCTAATAGGTCCAGAGAAAAAAGATGACTAGTCTTCCTCTGCTTGACTTATGATCACAAATGAGTGGGTCTCTGACACAAATTGTTGATGAAAACTTGGAAGTTTTTGTTTTGTTTTGTTTTGTTTAAATGGAACCTGGAAGAAGAAAAAAAGGGAGAGTGCAAATGGATATAAGGGTTCTTTGTGGAGCAAGGATAATGAATCAATGTTGTGATTATATATACACAACTATTTGAGTACACAAAATACCATTGCATGCTATCCTCCAAGACGGAGCAATTATATGATATTGGAACCATTTAAAAAAGTTAAAAAAAAAAAGAGCTCAAACCAGATAGGATAACCATTCTCAGCTTCTGCAACTCCATTTCGGTTTTTTGGTTAAGTTTCCAGTACCTTATTCAACCATTCCTCTATCAAGCCAAATGTGACTGTCAACAAGTGAGGTAAAAACGCCGTGAGCAAAGACATGGAAAGAATTTTCACGGAGGAAGATACTTGAATGGCAAATAAACATGTAAAGAAATGCTCAAAATCTGGGCAATAAGAAAGATGCAAATCAAAACCACAAGGAAATTTCATCTCACTCCAGTAACAGTGGCAAAGCTTAACAGGACAGCAAGGAATAAATGTTGGAGAAGATGTGGCAAGAAAGGGACTCTTACACATTGTTGGTAGTATTGTAAAATGATACAACCATTCTGGAAGTCAGTTTGGCGCTTCCTCAAAAAAGCTGAACATAGAAATTCCATATGACCCACCTATTCAACTACTTGGAATATACCCTGAAAAAATGAGAGCTGAGGCACAAAGACTTGTACATCAATGTTCATAGCAGCATTATTCACCATCACAAGAACATGGAAACAGCCCCAATGCCTAACCACAAATTAATGGATTGAGAAATTAATGGTACATTCACACAATGTAATACTATGCCATATTCAGGAGCAATGATTTTGTAAATTATTACCTAACTTGGGAGGAACTGAAGAGCATTATGTTGAGTGAACTAACTCAATCCCACCAGGACAAATATTGTATAAAACCATTATAGTAGAATGAGTATAAGGATCCAAGGGGGAGGAGGGGAATGAAAATAGAGGGATGAGAATATGCAGGGGGAGGGGGAGATTAATCATGGGGTTGTATAATTTGATGGGTGGGGAGTGAGGGAAATTGGGTTACTCTGTTCTGGAAAACAATGTATTCAAATTTTGTAAATAAACTAGTATAATTTAAAAAAATATATATGAAAGAAAAGGAATTAGCACACCACAAAAAAACACACCCACACAAACAAACCAACCAAAAAACCCACCATCAGATAAAGTTCAACTTCATTACAGCAGGAATCTTTGCACACTAGGGTTTGACTCATCTGAATTTTCTTGCTGGGATGTTATGAAGCACTTTATATAGGTCAATGGTCACCTGGAACAAAGAACAGGAGAATGAGTGAGTCAACAATTGGCCTTCTTGGAAGCATGCTACAAACAACCCTATGCTTTCTTTTCCTTTTTAGTTTCAAGAATATAAAATATAATGTCTGAATACCTATGCAAAGTATTTTGCTTTAACAAGTAAGATTCTGGCCTGTTTTGTTCCCAAGGCAGATGATATTTTCTGATGTCATCTTTTGTGACTTTAAAAAAGTGAGATGTTTTTATGGGGATGTTATGTCAGTACTTATTCATATATTCTAACATAGATTACATTCCAATTAAAGATACTATCGTGACATAGGAAGTAATTGATCAAATGTCTAGATATAGTTTAAGCTTCTCACAGGATATAGCATTATTTGATACCAACCCAAGACATGTCAAATAACAAAATGCTAGTATTACTCTAATAAGGAATAACTAAGATAACATGATTTAAAAGAAAATATTTGTACTTTGTATTTCTTCCTTGTAGTCAAGGCTTATACAGGCTTCAAACAAATATTAAATAATGAAACATTGAAAGAACAGGGGGAAACCTCCCCAAATGAATTCTTTTATGGTTGTAGTTTCTTGACTTCAAATTTTCAAGGACTATAGGAGTGGCAGCTGACTTTTCCTTGTTGGTGTACAAGGCAGAACAAGTAGTATGACTTGAATTTTATTTCCCAAAACATGTGTCTTAGGGATTCCATGAAGGAACAGTTGTTCCTTTAGAAGAACTCGTCTCTTCCTTTCAGGACTACATTTTTGCATGACCTCTCATGTCTTGATCAGTCACCAGGGAAAAGAAACTTCATAGAAGGTTATGGGAGCCTCGAAAGAGGAGCTTAAACTCTCATCTACAAGTTGTGAGGGTGGAACATTTCTTCTCCTGACTTATATTTTTGTGGCATGGACTAGGGCTCATCCCTCTATTGCAGTCCTTGCTCCTAAAGCTGACACTAAAGAAATGAAGCCAAGCAGCTTCTAAGGTGCACTGGGTCAATCACTGGGCAATAAACTTGGAAAAAGATGACAGAGAACACATTCCCATCTCAGAGGAAGCTCCCATTTGACCCATAATCTAGAAAATTCTTCACACAAGGAGTGTCTCCAACTTCATCCAAAGAATAGCTCAATCTGAAATGAAGAAGAATGAGTCTCCAATTTACTTTACTTCATTTACTTGGCGGGATCAGACCACACCAAGGTCATAGACAGAAGCAGCTTATGTATTAGGTACTTATCCTGATTTTCAAATACTATCTTACATCTGGTCATTGACCCAGTGTATTCTCCTGACCATTTGCCACACACATATCACTCATTTCTCCCTCAGTGTCCTAGAAGTGATTTTTATCTCTGTCAGGTGACCTCTAACAACACCTGTGTTAGTAGCACCTGCTGGATAATTAAAGTGAATTCAATAGGCAAGAAGGATTTAGAAGAGGACAAGGTCTCTTGTTCAGACCCATCAACTCTAAAGAATACAGCTGTAGACAGAGCTGAGGAGGAATTTCAAGGGAAAGATGTAAAGTTCAAATGTTAGCAATTCATCAAGGTTGGTGCACAGCCTAAGAGGAAACAGAACTAAAAAGCTTGGATATTCATTATCCCTTCCACAGCTATCATGCCACGTATTCTAAAATGGCTTCACAGAAAACATGCAGCAATAGCCAAAACGCTCATTGGTACATTAGTGGCTTCGTGTAATATACATTTAAAGGGAACTACAATGGTAAAGGCAGATGTGTGATATACGACTGGCACCGTTTTTATTTTCTTATACATCTTGCTGCTCTCTGGGGGCAATGCTCTAGTGACTGCTGAAATATAATAGCTGCTTTCTCTCTCAGTACACAATTTGACAGCATTTATTCTTTCCTTCAGTGAACATAATTACTTCACATATGGAACCTGTGATAGCCTACAGGCATCTGAGAGAAACCAGAATCGTGCAATCTGTCCCCTTTGCGAGCTTAATTTACATTCACAAGTGTCATTTTATTAGGGCTGGCATCATGTAGGATAAAAATTACAGGTCAGTGATAGCAAGTCACTGGTAAGTGTGCTTAAGTCAATAATGTGGTATTATGATGCTTGGAATAATTTTACAAGAAGGATCTCACAGGAGGAAACTGACCCTTATTTCTTAATTTTCAGCTTTACTCTTACCCACATTGTGATTCGTTTAAACACGAGTATTGTAACAAATAGTTTAGCTTGATGTAAATATTTGAGCTGTGGGTAACATCATCTACAATCTTAATAGACATGGAGGATTTGTGTTGTTATTAAAACTGGGCTTGGTCAGCTGTATGTAATCAAAATGGCATCATCTAACGGCTGGTTGAGAGTGAAATTTAAGATTAAGTTAAATCATGAGTGAAGTAATAATATGGGTTGTAACTATTTCCTAAGAATGAGATGTGTGAAGTCAGCTGTATACATTACAATTGTAAGTGATTATGCCTTCTGTGTTTGAACAAGAAGATAGTCTTTGAGGTAGTTTCCAATCTGGCCCACTAAACTGCACTACAATCATGAAGGCATGTAGTTCAAATCCATCATTTGATCCATGGGAGAAGGATGGGCAATCTCCTTCCGTGTGATTACCAGCCTCTGACCACATGCTGGAGGGTCAGCTATGGGTCATTCTGACTAATTGGTGCATAACAACAACAGTGGCACTGTGGACTAAGCGTTAGGCTACTTACCAAAAGGTTTCCACAGAAACTCTGAAGGAGAAAGTTTTTCAGTGTGGGAAATCCTATGGCAGTGGTTTTTGTTTCAGTCATATGAGAAGTTACTGATGTTTTTGTAGAACAAGTATGAAGATCCAAGAAGAGGAGTAGGGGAGCTTAATCAAAGGTCACACAATTTGATGGGTTGGGGGAGGGATGGATAAAAGAAAGGGGAAAGATCTTGCGTGAAGAACAATGTGTACAAATTTAATGAATATTGTATGTAAACCATATAAAATTTTAAAAAAGAAAAAGGAAAAAAGTAAGAATAAGGAAAGGAAAGTCTAAACCATACTTTCTACACTATACAACATTCCTTTTATTAAATACATGGTCAGCTATGTAGCCAAATATCACTCAGGTGGTAAGAATGATGTTTATTCTACTACTCCCTGAGAGATATGGGGCTAGGACAGAAGAAGCCCTTAGCATAGTTGTTGAAATTAAGTTACATTCCATTGTTGTTGTTAAGTGCCATTGAGTCAAGAACAACTCATAATGATCTGATGAACAACAGACCTGAACATGTCCTGTCTCTCATACACTTGTTTCCATTGCTGTAGCTACTCTGCCAGTCCATCTTGGTGAGGGTATTCTTCTATTTGGCCAACCCTCTACTTTTGAAAGCAAAATATATTTTTCCAAGGAATAGCCTCTCCTAACATGTCCAAAATATGTAAGACAAAGTATCATTATCCTTGCCTTCAAGGAACACCCTGGCTACTTTTTCTCTAATACATATCTAATTTTTTTTATGATATTCCATGGAGCACTTTTCTCTAACATCACAATTCAAAGACATCAATAATTATGTAATCCTTATTGTCCAGCTCTCAGATGTATAGCTGTGATTGAAAAGATCATGGCCCGAATAAGGCAGACCGTAGCCTTTAAGATAACATCATTGTTCTTCAATAGTTTGGAGAAGTCCTTGAAAGCAGACTTTCCTAGTGCAATGTATCATGTGACCAGAGCAGGTACCAGTGATGTTGATTGTGGATTGAAGTAAGATTAAATCATTGACAATTTGAATCATGTCTGCATTTGAAATATCATTGCCTATTGGCCCAGTGGTGAAGATTGTTGCTTTCTTCATATTGAGATGTAATCTATATCGATGGCTATAGACGTTGATCTTCAACATGTGCTTCAAATCCTCTTCATTTTCAGCAAACAAGGTTGTGTCATCTGCAAAAAGAAGGTGTTGTTGATGAATCTTCTGCCCATTTTTGATGAGTCCATGGAAAGGTAAAGTTGAGAAATAGGGATCAGATGCTAAATTAATAACAAGAAGACCTGAGCTGTTGAAATCCAAGCAGGTTAAAATCAGAAGCGATTGGAAGAAATGGAATTATTTTTTAAAACAAAGTACCAGGATTATATAAACAAGAATAGCTGGAATTAGGCTTTGAAGCCTTATATGTTGATGTTGTTTTTATGTGCCAACCTTCAACAAATCCCTGGAATTTATTTCCATGTAACATTTTCGAAAGGTAAAAAAATACTGTAATTAATTATTTTTTAATCAATAATAATTGTAGCTGTTGTTGTTGTTGTTGTTGTTGTTATGTACCATAGAGTCGTTTGTGACTCATAGCGACCCTATGTACAACAGCCCTAAACCCTGCTCTATCCTGTGTCAGTCGCACTGCCTCTGACACTCCCATCCCGATTACCCCAGTCACTGAATCAATCCACCTCCTAGAAGGTCTTCCCTTCCTGTGCTGTCCCTCCACCCTCCCTAGCATGATGTCCCTCTCAAAGGACCTGTCCCTCCTTACAACATGTCCAAAGTAGGTCAGACGAAGTCCCAGAATCCTTGTCTGCAAGGAGAAGCCTGGGTTAGCCCTCTCTAGGATGAATCTGTTTGGGTTCTTGGCAGCCCCTGGTACATTCAATACTCTTCT
>NW_006400759.1:0-619 GCF_000299155.1 Elephantulus edwardii | reverse complement strand
TTTTTTTTTATTGGAGAGGAACATAATGCTTAGAAATGTGGGGGCATGGTGAAAGGGAGAAAGACCTTTAACTAGGTGGATTGACACAGTGATGGCAGCCATGGGTTTGAGGATTTTGGAGATTATGAGGATGGCACAGAATACTACAGGGTTTAGATCTGTTGTTCATAGAGTTGCTATGCAAAATCAAGCATAGAGTTGTAATACGGAAGGAATCTATGTGCAAAATCTTTAATACTTCAGGAAGAATAAAAAAACAAATTAAGGGAAAACATAGAGTAAATGTATCAAGAAAAACTAGTTAAAACTAGACCACTTCAGGAAGTAACGTATGACTAAGAACCAATGAAAATAAATGAAGAAGTCCAAGCTACACTGAAGACATTGGGAAAAAATAGGCCTTAGGAATTGATGGAATATCAATTGACATGTTTCAACAAACAAATGCTGCCATGGATGTGCTCATTATTCTAAGTTGAGAAATTTAGAAGACAACTACTGGGCCAACTGACTTGGACTGGAAGAGACCCATACATACTCCCAGTTTAAAAAAATATGATCAAACATAATGAAATTTATTAAATAATGTTCAGAGACAACAAGGTTAGCTCAGAATAGA
>NW_006400758.1:0-14611 GCF_000299155.1 Elephantulus edwardii | reverse complement strand
GAGACCTTTCCAAAAAACTGAAGAGCACTGATGTCAGTTTGAAAACTGTGGTGTGCGTTGTTCAAATCATGGCCTTTCAATCACTTGCTATGTATCTCAGAGCTGGACAGTGAATAAGGACGGCAAAACAAAAATTGATGCCTATGAGTTGTCGTGTTGGGGATTACTGAATATTCCATGGACTGCCAAAAAAATAAACTTGCAAGAAGTGCAGCCAAAGTACTCCTTGAAGGCAAAGATGGCAAAGCTTTTTCTCTCATACTTTGGACATATTTCTTGAAGAGTCTATTCCTTGGAAAAATGAAAGATCCGTGAAGGAGAAAGACCTTCAACATAGTGGATTGACACAGTGACTCTAGCAATGGCTCAACCATGTCAGAGATGATGTGGATGACACATGTAGAGTTCTAAGATAAGAGTTCAGGTCTGTTGTTCACAGGGTTGCTAAATTGTATTCAACTTGACAGCACCTAGCAGCAGAAACAACATTTTCATTTGTTTAAAAAGTATTTTCTTACCCTAAAGAAACCATAACTGCCACCCAAGCAGATATATGCACACCCATGTTTATTGCGACTTTGTTCACAATAGCAAAGAGCTGGAAACAACTCAAGTGCCCATCACAAATGAATGGATAGAGAAGCTGTGGTATATTCACACAATGGAACACTATGCAGCATTGAAAAACAAGGAACTCATGAAATATTTTACAAAATGGGTGACCCTGGAGGACATTATCCTGAATGAAATATCTCAGACACAAAAGGACAAATATGGCATAGGACCACTGTTGTAAAATTGGACTGACATCAGTGTTGAGGGGAGACATAGAAAGAGGGGAGGAATGATGTATACTGAATTTAAACAGATAAGGGAGATAACTGTTTAAAAGGAATATATGATTGGGTATTATTGTCATGACAGGAGTCCAGAATGAAGGATGCACAGTGGAATGGACTTGAAGGGAGGGATTGCATAGCAATGAGTTTTTCTTTTATTTTTCAAGGAGAGTGAATTGGGGAAGTGGGGGGCAGGGAGAAAAGTGCAACAATGAGTGCATGGAAACCCTAAGTCTCTGTAAACTTTCATTAAAATTAATAAAAAAATGCAAGACAAGTCTGGTTGGCAAATTCAGTAAATAAAAATACAGATGCCTACTTAAAAAATTCTTTTGAAGCTTTTTATTTTATTTAATAATGCATTTTTAATTTGAAATATTTTACTATTTCCCCCTTATCTTCCTATCATTGGCTTTTGGCTTAGAGCCATTGTAGTCTGAGAACGTTCTTTGTATGATTTCTGTTCCTTTATGTTTGCTGAAGTGTGTTTTATGGCCCAGAATATGGCTTTAGAAAGAATGTGTTCTGCTGTTGTTCTATAAATGCCAATTCAATTAAATTGCTTAATGATTTTTTTACATCAACCTTATCCTGATTGATTTTCTGCCTGTTCTGTTTATCAGTTACTTATAAAGAGTAGTAAAGTCTCCAACTATGGTAGTGGATTTGTCTATTTCTCCTTGCAGTAAGGGACCTGTCCAAATTATTGAGGAGTAATGTCAGTTTGAGGACTAAAGTGAGTTTAATTCAGGCCATGGTCTTTCCTATTACTTACTGTGTCTGAGAGCTGCACAATGAGTAAGTTTGACAGAAAAATATTTGACCCTTTTGAGCTGTGGTGTTGCAGAAGAGCACTGAAAATCCCATGGATGGACAGGAGAACAGATATGTCTTGGAGAGGATGCAGCCAAGAGAGCTCTTTGGAGGCAAGAATGAGGCTTCACCTCACATACTTTGGGCATGTTCCTAAGAGGGGCTATTCTTTGGAGAAGGACATGTAACACTGGGAAGGGTGGAGGGTTACCGAAGGAGAAGACCCTCAACTAGGTGGATTGGCACAGAGTGACTGCTGCAGTGTCTCTTGTGTGAGAGGAAGTGTGAGGATGGTGCAGGATAGAACAGGGTTCAGACCCTTTGTTCACAGGGTTGATGTCGGTTATACTTGACTTGATGGCACCTAATAACAACAACCTTGCAGTTAGTTGTATAATTTGTGCCTCAAATATTTTCTAATCTCTTGCCTTTCCCTGAAGAATTGGCCCATTTAGCTTCTCTCTCTCAATATTTTTTATCTTGTTTCTGTCATCATTTTCCTTAATTTTGATTTCTCCTTGGAAGATTAGAGTTAGCAAAATTATTAGCTACTTTAGAAGACAGTCTGTCTGACTCTTAAAAAAGCCATGATTTTACCGTATGAGCCAACAGTATATTGCTCCTAGGTATTTACCCAAGTGACAAGAAAACCTACATTTACACAAAAGCCTGTATGAGAATGTTTTTATCAGTTTTACTTGCTAAAGTTGTTGTTAGGTGCTGTCGAGTCGACTATGACTTAGCAACGCTATGAACAGTGGATTTGAACCTTGCCCTATCCTGTGCAGTCCTCTAATCTCTGATATACTTGAACCCATTTACAGTCACTATTATCAGTCTATCATATTCAGGGTCTTCCTCTTCTTTGCTGATCCTCCACTTTTCCAAGCATGATGTCATTTTCCAAGGGACTTTCAATGATACGGCATTCTAGAAAATAGAAAACTATAGAGAACACAGATTGTTGTGGGGCAGAGAACAGATGAATTTTTAGGACAGTAACATTATTCTGTATGTAACTGTCATTGTTACTATGTGCCATCAATTCACCCACAACTCATAGTGACCCTTTGTACAACAGCTAATAGCTTTGAAGCCTGTCCTGTCCCTGAGCCACTCTCACTGACTCCAACATATATAATCCCATCGCCTCATCCGGGGTTCTTCCTCTCCTTCGGTGTCCCTCCTCCTTTCCAAGCATGATGTCCTTCTCCAAGGATTGGTCCCTCTTGGCCACATGCCCAAAGTATGTGAAACAGAGCTTCAAAGGAAGCTCTGAGGAGAAACTTGGTTTCACCCTCTCCAAGACAGACCTATTTGTTCTCCTATTGGTCCATGATATATTCAGTACTCTTCTCCAGCACCACAACTCAAAGGCATTGATTCTTCTTCTGTCATCCTTAGTCATTGTCCAGCTCTCTGATGCATAGCAAGTAATTGCTAAGAATGTGTAAATATGTAAAATTCGTATTTATCAAAGCCCACAGAATTTTATGTGAATTTTAAAAAATCATTTCAAGGTTGGGGAATCTTAGGAAGTTTTATGCAGATTGTGAAGTGACCCTAACACTATTGTAAAGGTATGAAAACAGCTCACTAGAGGGGTTAAAAGAAAAGGCACAGACCTGAGTCATTGGAAATGAGTGGAATCTCTAAGGGGAAAGGCACAAGAAGCTGCTCATAACATAAGCATCATTGTCTAGTTGATGAAATTGCTTCTCATGGGAGGATAGGTTAACAATTCTGATTTCTACTTCTCTTCAGATCAATTAGAGGGCCTGAAAACTACATACAGAGAATTGGAGTTTCATACTTCCTGTTTACTTGCCTGAATATCCAGGCAAATAGTTTGCCACATACTGAAACACTTGTCTGTTTTAATCAAACTTTCTCCTTATTGATAGCTAGGAGAGAGTAGAACATATTACTTCACCGGTAAAGTCTTGAGCCTGCTCCAAACATATATAACATTGCAGAATCCTTTTTAAGAATTTACATAAAATAAGAAATCTGGATTGATTTGGAGATAGAATTCAGACCAAGTGAATTTTTTTAGGGCCTTTTATATGCCAAGATTCTGCACTTTTTCTTATTTATGTACACTTTTCCCCTCCACTGCCTTTATACTGTCAGTAACAATATTTTCTGGGGTCATTTATTTACATTATAAATTGTTTACCTCTGAGCATCCCTGAACTTCATCTCTACACAAACACACACAAGTGGTTACAAATAGTCAGGGGTTCACAGTGCAGAAGGAATGGGCGTCATCAGGCTTCTTCCTTTCTTCTACTATTTCATGCTCCATTCATTCTTTTGTGCAATTAGACAAATGAAAAATTGCTTTGCTTTTACTTGATTTGCAGATCTTTTCTGATTCATTTTGTGCATAGCAAGAAGAGAAAGCCTGGTACCTTTGGGCAGCGTCTGATTCATCAGGAAATTCCTTCTGCTATGACATGTGGGTGGGGAGAACTTGGGTGATGTGATCCAGATGCACGGGCTGCCCTTGGAAGTAACGCAGATGCGTTTTATACACACATGCCCAGATGGTGACCCCTCTGGCATTATTAATGCCTTCCAGATGCCAGGCTTCCTCCTCCTTTGCATGCAAGTGCCTCAATTTCATATATTTCATGTGTTTATTTATGAGCACAGCATTCCTCCATATCATATGTGGCAGTTACTATTAAAAATGAAAAGTTCTAACTGCTCTGGAAATTGATAAAGAATCTTTTAAATTGCTATGAAATGTGGCCCTCATTTCAAAATAACTTCTTGTAACAATTATTGGATTCATAATGCAAATTTCTCACCTTTCTCCTTGTTTGCTGAGTAAATATGTTGCAAGCTCTACAATTTAAAGATAGTTAAGAAATAAAATATTTGCAGTTAGTACATTATAATAATTTCCTTTTTCTCTTTGCGTCATTTAATTGTGTGTGTGTGTGTGTGTGTGTGTGTGTGCGCGCGCGCGCGCGCGTGTACCATCAAATCGGATCTGGCAGGTACAGGAGGAGATTGTTCCTCGTTCTCCAGCGGAGCATCTGGTGGATTTGAACCGCACACTTCTGGGATTGCAGTGCAGCTTCTTACCACTAAGCCACCAGAGCTCACCTCATTTCATTTCTCTTCAAAGTTCACTTTAAAAATATTGTGTCTGTACACAGAACATTATTGTCCACTCTTCATTAAATCTAGATGTCAACCAAGAAAAATTTGGCCTCTTCTAGGAATAGTTTGTGCTTATAGATGCATAATTACAGAACTAGTTTGATAAAATTATATCCAATAGTGGTTCCAAACAATTGTATGCTATTATTTCTTGGCTTTCAGGAAAGATTTAGTCCTTTTTGTACTTTTAAATAGTAATTTTAACAAAAGTTTACACAGAAAGGTTGAGTTTTCATTCATTCATTTGTACATTTTCCTCCCTGCTGCTCCCTACCCTCTCACCTAATCCACTTCGTAATGTACCTCTTGTTCAAGATTGTGGTCATACATATAATGCATAATTATATATTCCTTTCAGCTAGTTCTTCCCCTCACCTGTTCCAGTGCAGCGTTCACTATCTACTCTTTTTCTATTCCCCCTTAACTTTCCCCATGTCTGTCCAATTATATAACAGCATTGATTTTAGTCAAAAAAGGAATGTATTAGTCTTAACAACTTGTGATCTAATGTATGAAATTTAAGAAATATGTAGTTTCATTCTGGATCAAAACAAACTTTCTCTTAACATTTTATGCAAAAAAAAAGTCAGACTTTACTGGAGAAATGTGAAAATGTATCAAACTCTGAAAACAATAAGATGAAAAGTGACAAATTATAAGGTCAAATTTTAAAGATGAAGTTCATGTGATTCCTTCCTAAATATCATAAATAACTCACTTTAAAAAAAATCTGAAAATGACTACACAACCATTTCTATCTGCCAGTGTTGGAAGGAAATGACCAAAACACAAATGTGATGCTTTTTAAAGGTTTGAACACCTTTATTGTCACTAGCAGAGAGGCACAGTTGTTAATGCTCATGGTGAAGTGAGCACGTCTTGAGACTTGGAAGCCTAGCAAATAAATGGTCTCTGGCCCTCATAAAAGCTTTTCCACTTCCTTCAGAAAAACCTTTCTATTTATGAATGTATCTTTTATCTCAGTTTCATAAATATAGAGACTAACTCTTTCATGAACTTTGGCCACACCTATAAAGAGTGATTGTAGTATTTTATAATCCCATCAACAGTGTATAAGAGTTCCTATCTCTCCACATCCTCTCCAACACTTATTACTCTCTGCTTTGTTATACTTTGCCACTGTTACTGAAGTGAGATGGTACCTCATTGTGGTTTTGATTTGCATCTCTCTTATTGCCTGTGATTTGGAGCATTTCTTCATGTGTCTGTTGGCCATCCAAATATCTTTGTGAAAATTATTTCCATGTCTTTTGCCCATTTTGTAATTCTGTGATCAGTCTTTTTCTTGTGGAGACCTTGTAGGATTCTATAAACTTTCTTTTATAATCCAGTCCTGTAGAGAGTTATTAACTTTCCACATGGGTAGTTTTGTAAGCTGTACCCTCCTGTTGTTAATTTTTAGTTTTATGGCACTGTGATCTGAGAAGATACTTTGTATTATTTCGAGGTTTTTTAATCTGTTGAGGTTTGCTTTGTGTCATAATATGTGATCAATTCTGGAGAATATACCGTGTGTACTTGAGAAGAAATTGAAGTGTTAGTTGGCTGCAGTATCCTGAATGCAACAACAAGGTCAAGTTGGCTGATAGTGTGTGTGTGTATATATATATATATATATATATAGCTAGCTAGCTTAGCTCTTCTGCATCTTTGTTAAATTTCTTTTGAATTGACCTACCCTTTAGTGATAGTGGTGTGTTGATGTCTCCTACCACTATTTGTGGTGCTATTTTTTTCTTCAGTTCTGTTAACCATTGTTTTACGTATTTTGCAGGTCTATCATTATGTCTTTTTTATCTATTGTGCCTTTAATCAGTATGTAATGCTCTTCCTTATCTTTTATGGTGGTTTTCATTATGAAGTCTGTGTTTTCAGAGATTACTATTGTCACTCTTGCCTTTTTGTTGTTGCCATTTGCTTGGTACATTTTTTTCCAGCCTTTGATTTTTAGTCTGTATCTTCTTTTTTTTAGATATGTCTCTTGTAGTCAACATACTGATGGGTTGTTGTTATTATTATTAATTATGCTACTCTTTTTCTCTTAATTGGCACATTTAGTTGATTCACAGTAAGTATGATCATTGTCAGGTCCGTTTTACTTTTGGCATTTTGCCGTGTTTCTTTTTTTGTTTTTTCAGTGACTGTGGTCTAGCCACTTTCCTTTGGTGTCTCCATGTGAAGGAGTTCACTTAAAATTTCTCATAGTTTTGGTCTTATTTTCACAAATTCCTTAAGTTCCTTGTTTTCTGCAAAGGATCTAATTTATCCTTCATATTTGATGGAGCGCTTTTCTGGGTATAGGATCCTTGGCTGACAGTTGTTTTCTTTCAACTTCCTGTATATGCCATCCCATTGTCTTCTAGCTCGCATGGTTTTTGCTGAGAAATTAGAATTAATCTGATTGTTTCCCCTTTGTAGATGACTCTTTGTTTTATCTCTTACTGCTTTTAGTATTTTATCCTTATCTTTTAGTGTCGGCAATTTGGCTATGATATGTCTTCGTGTTTTAAGTTTAGTCTATTTGGTATTTACTGTGCTTCTTGAATGTGGATTTTCTCATTCTTCAAAATACCAGAGAAATTTTCTTCTAGTAATTCTTACACAGTTTTCTCAGTGACTTCCTGGTAACTCTCATGTTCTAGAATTCCAATCATACATATGTTGTTCCTTTTCATGTCATGCCACATGATTCTCATGTTTTCTTCATTTTATTTACATCTAATATCTAATTTTTCTTCTAGTATGCTCCCAGTGAGGCTCTTGTCTTCCAGCTCACTGACTCTCTGTTTCATGTCTTCAGTTCTACTTTTTTTGTCCCACTAGTGTGTTGGATACTTCTGCCATTTTGGTCTTAATATTATGGATTGTGTTTTCATGCTTTTCTGTTATTTCCAGTACTATGTGGGTGGTACCGTCTCTGTCTTGTGATGCTTTTTTAAGTTCTTGCACCTCTTTACCTATACTATCAATTCTTTCTTCCATTTTCTTCTGTAGCTGTTCAAGTTGCTCCTCATGAGTATGTTTTTGCTGGATCACTGTCTGTAGGATATTTGCTCTCTTAATGACTTCTATTGTTTCTTCTATTATTTGCATCTTCTTCTGTAACTGTTCAAATAACTCCACACCAACATATTACTTCTGATTCTCTACCTGGGGTATTCTTTGGTTCTGCCTTTTTAGGAGAAAGGGTTTTTTTGTTTTTTCATGATGGCTGAGGCAGACTGCTACTTTCTTAACATTATGTGAGTCTTTTCTTAGTAGATATTAGTTTGTTGTAATTATATATTGACCCAAGGGTATGGCAGTGTTTTATGAAATACCTATATATTGGTGCTCCCCTCTTGGGAAGAACTATCAACCAGGAGCTGGATGACTGTTGTCCTCCTGAAACTGTACCTTCACCCAGCCTCTTCTGCTTGAACTTAAGAAGTCCCACATGATGTAGCTAGAGAGCAGTGTTGTTTCACCCAAAGTACCTGTGATATTTGTGCTCCTGGCCCTGGACAGCAGGGGTGGCAGTGGGGCAGTCTCCAGGTGGTGTGACAGCAGTTTTTCTAGGTGGCAGGGCACTGGGGTCTCCAGGCAACAGGGGCAGTGGTCTAGTGCTCTGGGCAGGTTTGCAGTCTACAACTGCAGCCCCTCAACCTGGCAGGCAGTGGTTCTGTTGCTGGCCAGGGTGTGAGTGTCCCTGGGCTGGCCTGCAGCCTTTAGTAGGCGGTGGGGGATCAGTGGCTGGAAGACGCTCTTGGGCCAGGTGCGTCTTGCAGCTGAGCGAAGGAAAAGGCCCCCCAAGAGTGGGCCTCACAAGAGGAATGAGTCTCGTAGGAAATGTCTTTTTACATAATATGGAAAGAAAAATGTCTGTGGTCTTACTTAATATATATTCATGAAAGTCCTGCCAAGTATTTTTAATAAAAGACCTTAATCTATTATAACCAAGAAGTTGAAAATGTATCTATAGACTCCCTACTCCCCAAAGCCTTCTTGTTTTATCACAAAGATTAAGGAGCTAACCAAAGCAAATGATATCAGTAATTTTCTGTGCTCAAGATTCGGGTATGTGGCATATATGGTTTAGCAGTTCTTCCCACACTCTGGGCAGACTAAATTACTTTTTACCACAAAACCATGAACCAGTCTAAGAATCCTTCTGAACAGAGTACTGTATAGAGTCACTAACAATTAGCTAAAGTCTACACCAATGAAAAAGAGGTTGGCCCTCAATGAGATGGATTGACACAGCGACAGTAACAGTGGACTCGAGGACGTGAAGAGAGCATGAGGATGGTACAGGAAAGGGCAAGGTTCCCAACTGCTATCCACAGACTTGCTGTGAGTTATAGCTGACAAACAACAAATAGATCAGACAAAACTCCTTTTCTCCCTCTCTAACACTTCTTTTCTTTTGGGTGTATATTTTTGTTGTAAGCTACCATTGAGTTGGGCCAGCTCAGGGCAACCAGAAGGAAATAAATACTGCTTGGCTCCATCTGGAAGCTCCACTGAAACCTGTATAGCGTCATTGCTGTTGTTTGTAGAGTTAGTATGATACCAACTCATAGCTGACCCTCCAGCAAGTTTTTAGATAAAGTGAATTGCACAGGAGTTGACTGCCCATCTTTTTCCCACAGAGCAGCTGGTAGGTTTGAACCACATACATTTGAGATGACAACACAATTCATTACCACTAGGCCAGCAGAGCAGCATTCAACCTGAGAGATGGTGGTGCTCGGGCATGAAGAGCATCGGCTGGGAATCAAACCTGAGTCTCCCATATGGATGTTGAGCACTCTACCCACTGCCCTCTGGGTGGTTGTTGTTCTATACTGTAGAGTCAGAACTGACCCATAGCTGACCCTCCAACAGATTTTCAGAGGCAGTTAATGGCTCAGGAGGAGATTGCCCATCTTTCTTCCTCAGAGCAGCTGGTGGCCTGGAACCATGTGCCTTCGGAATTGCAGCGCAGCTTCTTGCCACTAGACCACCAGTCCAAATGTGTTAAAACATAAAAGATCAAAGCTAATTAACATTAGCATGTCTACTTTTACAGAGGAGATGAATAGTTGGTATTGGGCTAGTTTTGGCCTAGTCAGTAGGGAGTTGAGCTGTTCACTAAAAGGCAACCAGTTCAAATCCACCAGGCTCTCCAAGGGAAAAGACAGACAAACTCTTCTCATGCAGTTTACAGCCTTCAGAAACCCATTGGAGGTTCAGCTATGAGTCAGCTCTGAATTGACAGCTATGAGTTGAGTTTTGGGTTGAAGATTAGTAGTTCTGTCTCTGTATCAACTGTATCAAGTCAGTGACCTGAAGCCAAGTAGAATAACTCAGTTTACCTGGCTGTCTACCCTGTGGGTCACCAGCTTAATGGACCCACTGAAAGCTAAGTGGACTCCAGTCTGTGCCACAGGCCACCACCAAGCTGTTATACAGAAAGGCACGGGAAGAGTGTGACTATTCCCTGCACTGCCTGAAAAAGGCACCAGCAAAAACATGAAGTAAGACAGGAAATCTATTGGTCAGGGGCTCGGCAGCCACACAGCTGCGATTCACAAGCAGCAGGTATAAGAGGCCCCAGAAGCTGCTCTGAAGTGCTGGCCACCAGTTCCTCCCTCAACATCCGTTGTGTGATTTCACATGTGCCGGTGAGAATCACAACAGTGCCTTAGCTCTGCAAGGTGCACTGTGGGTTTCAGAGTGCTTTCCTCGCCCCCACCCCCATGAGCTTATGTGACCCTCCACGTCACTCTGCACAATGTCCCTGGGTTGTATGCTGTATAATGGTAACCAAAAGGATGGAGGTTCAAATCTACCCAAAAGCACCTCAGAAGAAAAGGCCTGATGTTCAACTTCTGAGAACTCAGCAATGGAAGACCCTGTGGAATCCATTGCACAGATAACATGAGCCCCAATTGTCCAACATCACATCACTATGGGGGCCCCAGGTGGCATTCGTGTGAAATAACCAAATGACCGTACGTGACAGAAGATGAGAATTTGGGGTTATTCCCCATTTGCATTGTTAGAGCGTTGTGCCAATTCTCTCCTTAACACTGCCTTGATAGCTTAGAATTTAATAGAACTAGTTTCATGTTATAAAAAAGAAATGATGAAGGTGATCCCTTTCCTACCCTCATCCTACACCAGGTAGCTTCTGAGTCTTTTAATAATAGAGATTTCCTCTTTCTGTTCATTTCCCTGACAGCTGGTGACCCTGTTGCAGATGTGGGTTGTCCCTTTGTATTTCACTATAAAACTTTACTGGTGGCGGTTTCTCTCAATGTGGGGGATGTTCTCAGTGATCACCAGTTACATTCTCTTCAGAGCCACCCGAAAGCCCCTGTCAGGGAGGACACCAAGGTATGTACTTCATTCCTTCCTTTCCACTACTCTTTTTTCTTTTAAGCATTAAAATGTGCATTTAATTTTTAATATCTAATCCAGCAATACAACTGCTAGGTCTATATCCTAAAGATATATCAGTGATATGAACATATATATCCACATTCATATTCATTGCATTATTGATAAAAGCAAAAAGTTGGAAACAACCCAAGTGCCTGTTATCAACAAATGGTCAAAGGAAATCTGGTACAGCCACACAATAGGGTATTATGTATCACTGACAAAGATAAAGAATTAACAGAATAATTTATGCACAACATAGATTATGCCAAATAATGTCAGTCACAAAAAGACCATTATAGTATGTTGTCATTGTTGTTGTTGTTGTTATGTGCTGTCGAGTCACTTGTGACTCATAGAGACCCTAGCTCTGAACCCTGCTCTATCTTGAGCCAACCTCATTGTCTCTGACACACCTACTCGTTACCCACGTCACTGAGTCAATCCATCTCATCCAGGATTTTCCTCTCTTGTGCTCTTTTCCTCAACCCTTCCAAGCATGATGTCTCTCCAAGGACTGGTCCTTCCTTGCAACATTCCCAAAGTATGTAAAATGGAACTTCAGAATCCTTGCCTCGAAGAAGCAACCTGGTTTCACCCTCTCTAGGAAGAAACTGTTCGTTCTCCTAGCAGTCTGTGGTATATTCAATACTTTTCTCCAGCACTACAACTCAAAAGAATCAATTTTTCTTCTGTCATCATCAGTCATTGCCACTCTCTGATGGATATCAAATAATTACAAAGACCATGGCCTGGATCAGGCCCACCTTAGTCTCTAGACTGGCATCATTGCTCTTTAGTACTCTGGAGAGGTCCCTGAAAGTAAAAAGAACCCCACTCAAAAATATGGTTCGTGTACATCTTGGAGGGCTATCAGAGATGAGACTCCATGGAGAAAGGAGGAAAAAGAAAGAAATAAATGAACAAATAAATAAATATAAATTTGTATTTTGTGAAGTACTTAACAAAATAGAGGATAGATTAAAAAATAGATGTTAGTTATTGCTATATACCATTGACTGAAAAACACCTCATGTAGCTGACCCTCCAGTGGGTTCTCAGAAAGAGTAAATTGCACCAGGGGAGATTACTTATCTTTCTCCCTCAGAGCAGCTAGTGGAGTCGAACATGTCTTTGGGTTAACAGCACAACTCCTTACCACTAAACCACATAGAGAGAGAGAGAGAGTGTGTGTGTGTATGTGTGTGTGTGTGTGTGTGTGTGTGTGTTGTTATTAAAATGAGAGTATTTTCTGCTCTACTGATTAACCATAAATTGAGGGGATAAGATGGATAGGTAAAAATGAAAGTTAATAAGGAGAAACAGAAACTAAATAGATGACTAAGTAGGAGGAAGAAGAAAGGATAGCTGAAAGCTTATCTTGCCAAAACATATTTTTTCTAATTTCTTGGAGTGGAGAGAGTTTTCATTTCTTTTACCTTTAGCAACAAAACATTTTTAACATTTTGGATATTGACAATACTACTGTTAGTTCACAGTTACATTCTATGATGATTTTACCCTATAAAACCAATTATTTCACTAACTGGAGAAGCAAGGAGAAAGAGAAGCGAAACTATTGTTTAAACATTCTGAAGTACTCTGTGCGTGTTTATTTTTAGGTCAGCTTTTTGCTTTAGTCCTCTGTGAGTTGTGCTGTATACATTTCGAAATAGAGCAAGATATAGATGCTTATATTGCAACCTAAAACTGCTAAATATAAGTTGTCGTTAGGCACCATTGAGTCGAGTACGACTCATAGCAACACCTGATCTGAACCCTGCCCTATCCTGTGCAATCCTCCCCGTCTCTGGCATACTAGAACGCATTGCTGAAGTTAATCATGTCAGTTCATCTCATTGAGGGTCTTCCTTTCTTTTGTTGACCCTCCATCTTTCCAAATATGATGTCTTTTTCTAAGGAAGCTTCACTTAGTTACATGTCCAAAGTATGAAAGATGAAGCTTCACCATCTGCCTCCAAGGAGCACTCTGGCTGCACTTTTTCCAAGATGTATCTGTTTGTTCTTTTGGCAGTCCATGGGATATTCAGTACTCTTCTCCAGAACCACAGTGCAAATACTTCTTCTGCCATCCTTATTCATTGTCCAGCTCTCTGATGTACAGCAAGTAATTGCAAAGGCCATGTCCTGAATGAGGCTCACGTTAGTCTTCAAACTGACATCACTGCAGCTCGAAAAGATAAAGCAAAATAATATAATAAAATGTGTAAAGTGTTGGAGTCCGAAAATAAAAAGGGAGGGACTCACTTAGCATTTCTCAAGCTGAAGAAACTGAAAAACAGACTCAAGCCTCAAGTTGCAATACTGAGAGATGCTGTATACACAATCTTGAATTATCTAGAAAACATCAAAGGAAAATGAAAGGAGTATACAGACTGTTGACAAAGACCTCTTTTCTGTTAGAGAGGGAGTTAGAATAAAATCCTCTGTTGTTGTCCTTAGGTGCTGTCAAATCGCCTATGACTCATACAATAGCTCTGAAGCCTGCTATGCCCTGAGCCAGTCTCACTAACTCTGACACACCTACCCTCATTGCTCTAGTTATTGTATCAATTCATCTCATCCAGGGTCTTCCTCTCCTGTGCTGTCCCTCCACCCCTCCGAGCATGTCCATCTCCAAGGATTGGTCCCCTTTCCCACTTGCCCAAAGTATGTGAGGGGGAGCTTCAAACTCCTGGCCTCCAAGGAGAAACTTGATTTCACCCTCTTCAAGACCTATTTGTTTTCTTGGCAGTCTATAGTATGTTCAAGACTCCTGTCTAGCACTCAAAGGTATAAATTTTTCTTCTATCCTTAGTCAATATCCAACTCTCTGATGCATCAGGCATGGGGAGAGGTGGTGGCAAAGACAGCAGGGACCTGGCCTGGAGCCCTCAGGGAGGCTGCGTGGCGTGGCCTCTGGTCTCATGAGGAAGGATGCTGTCTCCAAAGACAACCGAAAACAAAGTGTCCAAGCCAGCCGAGGTGCACGCCCAGTACGTCACAAAGGAGACATCACCCCTACTCTGGAATCTTATGCCATCATTCATCCGGGATGGCCCAATGATTCCAGCTATTGCCTTCCAGCTTCTGGAGATGAGGTTACAAGAAACCAGAGTTTCTTTTCTCTTCATTATTAAAAAAGTGGGGGGCAGGGCAGAGGAAATCAGAGAACACCCAATGAAGTAATCAGAAGAAAAAGCAGGCTCTCTGCTCCTCGTCGATCCAGATTGCCCTCTCTTCTTGTGCAGCCTCGGCTGCATCCCTGAGACACGATGGTGAAGGTCGGAGTAAACGGATTTGGCCGTATTGGGCGCCTGGTCACCAGGGCTGCTTTTCACTCTAACAAAGTGGATATT
>NW_006400757.1:2665-14645 GCF_000299155.1 Elephantulus edwardii | reverse complement strand
CAGTAAATTGCATGGGAGGAGATTGACCATCCTTCTTCCATGGAGTAGTTGGTGGATATGAACTGCATCTGAGAATGTAGTTCAACTTCTTACCGCTATGCCAGGAGTGGTAAGAATATAAAGAATTACCAGTAACAAGTTCTAAAGAAATGTAATTCCATACCTAACAGATAACAATTAAAAAAATACGGGTTCTTAAGAAAAAGTTTGCCTCTGGAAACTGTGGACTTGGAGAAAATATGAAAGTTTTGTGTTGAAGACTTTTGTTCATAAGGTTGCTATCAGTCTTCTATGATTATTCGGCACTTAACTACAACAACAACAATCTATAATTATATAGGTTTAACCTGAACATCCAGAATTTTTCACTCACAGAATAGTGTGTGCACACAAACATATGTGCAGGTATATACACACATAGATGTATTATTTCTTCATACATATTTGCTTATTCCAGAGAAATTGTGACATATACTCATGTTACATCCAGTGATTTTTCCCCCACCAGTATTGAAAATTAAAAGAACTGGAAGACATTCATATGTTAACTGAGAGTGAGGCACAGAGTTGTGAACAGTAATAACTTCTTTAATCCTATACATTTGTGAGACAAACTGGTTTAAGGTCTAAACAGATTTTTGAATTTGTTTTGTTGTACTTAGACAAATTAAATGAATAAAGGAAGAGTAGGCATGTTTTAATATCATTTAAGTCTCATGTCAAAACTACTGCTTCTTTTATGTGATACAAGATTCTAATACGGTAAAAGATTCTAGTACTGTAAAAATATTGAAAAAGATTTACCCTTTTTTGTCATCAATCTAAATCTAGCAGTGCATTTGTTAAATTTTCAATGCTAATATGTATTCATATCTGACATCCTGCATTTATTGTTTCTCCTCATTGCTGTCTAGTTGGCTCTGACTCATAGCTCAACTTATAGTAGGCTTTCAAGGTTATCAATTGCTCATTGATGAGTGGAGGAGACTACTCATTTTTCTGGGGGATTTGAACTGCTAAAGAAGTGTTCCTTTTGTTAAATTTTCAAAATTGCAGTTACTTCAACTCTTAATAAAAGCAATAATCACTATAGTGTAGTGCTTAATTCTGAAACTTTAAAAAACAGCTTCTTTTAAAAAAACCTGGCTACTTTGATCAACTATTGCTAATTTTGTAGTTAATATCAAGAGTTCTAAGCAAATATTTTTTATACTATATAAAAAAGAAGGAAGAAAGATGAGCATTAACAAGCTCACCCATTGTCATACTGGAAATAACTCACATAGGACCCTCCCCTGAGTCTTCAGGAGTAGTACGTCACATGGGAGGAGATCACTCATATTTCTCTTCAGAGCAACTGGTTTATTCTACCAAAGTTTCAGTTGGCAGCCCTACTCCCAACTGACTGGGACTTCAAAGCTCTTTATGAATATGTTGTTCTTTTGTGTTATTAGCAACTATTTATTGATGAGAGAAAGATGAACAATTTGAAAGTGGGAGAATTTAGAATAATGCTTTGTTTTGATTATATTTAATCTATATATAAGTGCATATGTTGTTTGTTGTTAAGTGCCATTGACTTGTAGATGACTCATAGTGACCCTATGAACAAAAGACCTGAACACTTGGGTAACTTTTATCGTTTCTCAAAGTTCATAGAATTTCCGGAGGCAAGCTATTTTGGAAGTGGATGCTATTCCTGCATCCAAGTTTGCTTTAATCAGGGACCTCCACTAAACACTATTCACCATGGGTAACCACTATCAGTCTTGACACACCAGTGTCACAGTGTTTAGCATCACAACAACCACACGTGTTACCTGTACAGAAAATGGACAGATCAATGCTATGCCACTTAGAAGAAGGTCTGACCAAAAACAATTAAAACCAGACCTGAGGACTGCAGATTAAAATCACCCCCTTTGGCTTGGTAGCATAACTTTCTATCCACCAGGCCAACAGAGCTCTCTCTATGTTGTTGTTGTTGTTAGGTAATTCCTTGGTGGAGAAGAGATAGAGATTGTTAACAATTTCAGCTTGCTCAATTCCATATTTAACACTCTAGGCATCAGCAGTCAGGGAATTAGAAGATGAATTGCATTAGGAAAATCTTCTGTCAGGGAACTCTCCAGAGTGTCAAAGTGCAACAATATCAGTTTAAAGACTAAAGTACAGCTGATCCAAGCTATGGTCTTCACAATTGTTTTCTATTAGATCAGGGAGCTGGTTGGTAACTAAGGATAACAGAAGATGAATCTATGCCTTTGATTTGTGGTGCTGGAGAAGAGTATTGAGTATACAATGAACTGCTAAAAGAACAAATATGTCTGGCCTGGAGAGGGTGAAACCAAGTTTTTCCTTAGAGGGAAGGATTTTTAAGCTCCATATCTCATAGTTTGGGCAGGTTTCCAAGAGGGATGAGTCCTTGGATGGGATTTCAAACTTGGAAGTGGAGGGACAGTGCAAGTAAGAAAGGATGTGATGGATTGACACAGTAACTGGGGTTATGGGGGTAGGTGTGTTGGAGACAATGAGACTGGCTCAGATTCAGGCAAGATTTAGAGCTATTATGCATAGGGTCTTGGAAGAAATAGTGGCATCTACTTTCTAAACAACATGCTTCTGGAAACTATGAACTTTGAGACAAGATCGTAGTTAAAAGGCTTCAGGTCTTTTGTTCATAGGTTCTCTATGAGTGGTACTCGACTCAATCAACAACAACAGCAATTCCTTGGTTAGCAGACATGTTTCTATAGATGAGTGTATCATAACTTTAGATAACTATATTGTAACTTTGTGGTGGTGGTTTTGTTATGTGCCGTCAAGTCGGAACCAACTCAGAGGCTGAAAATTGTACAGGAAGAAATTGCCTATATTTCACTTGTGGAACTGCTGGAAGATTTGAACCACCTGATTTTGGGTTGGCAGTGTAATTCTTTATCAGTAGACTACTAGAGCTTCTTAATGTAACAATGTAGGAGAGTTAAAAAGATTTGGCAAATAATCAGAAATTCATAATACAACTATAACTAAGTTCTGTCATATGGGGAAGATGATATTCCAACTTTATGAGCTGGTGGATGTTGTTATATATTGTTAAGTAAGAACCAACTCATAGCTTACCCTGTATCAGGTTTCAGAGGCAGAAAATCACATTAATTAATGTGATCTTAATCATGGAGATTGCTCTTCTTTCTTCCTTGGGGCAGTAGGTGGACTTGAATAACATACCCTAGGACTCATCACCATCAAGTTACCAGTGTTCCCAACATGTGAGAAGTAATAATTTCCTAAGTCTAAATTATGGGCTGCTCAGGTGTATACACACACACACACACACACACACACACACACACACACATACACATGTATCCATGCTGGTGGATTTGAACTATGTGCCTTTGAAATTGCAGTACAGGTTCTTAATACTAGGCCACCAATACGTCAGATGTAAAAGAAACCATTAATAATCAGAATATGAAATGTATAATGTATCAATATAAGAAAATTGCAATTTGTCAAAATCATGAACAAAGTAGATGGCAGCTCAGATGCTCTACAGCTAATAGTCATGGATCTCTGAATTTCAAAATAAATGATAAAACGTAATTCAAACAGAAATTAAAAATAGAAACTGAGTTAAACCATTGAATGAGGAGCTGAATGGGGCAGTGAGTTGTGAAGAGACATTACAGAAAGCAGCCATTTTGAACTTTTGCACAAAGTTTTTAATAGATACAGGAGCTCAGGACTCCTTTATCCCTCAGACAATAACAGTATCCACAACAGTAGTGAATGCTGGCAGGAAATGTCCAATTCCCCTCTCATCCTTTATGACTGCCATCCAACAAGAGGCCATCCAACAAGAGTCCAACAGGGCTCCTTGGGACCCACCAAGGTCTTCCTGAGACCAGAATTTCACCATCTTGGATCTAGCCCTGACAATTAATGCACAGTTCCATTCAGAGATGCATGCCTTCTTTCTCTGGTAGTAGAGTGTAAAGTGCCTGGAGGGAAAGAGTGACTAACCTCTACCCAGCAGCAACAGTAACATGCCCAGAACCTGGCACACACCACACATGCAAGTTCCACGTGCTCTTGCATGTGATCTTTCAGCTTTTAGAAATTTGACAGTTACTCTCTCTATCAAATGATCCCACTCCATACCCCTGGGGTCAACTGTCAATCACAGGTCTGTAAGAGGACCAAAAACACCAGGGAGGTTCTTGCTCCTTAGAATAACCAACCATAAAGGGTCGAAAGTGCAGTATAAGCTAAAAAAATAAAAGCCTCAGAGCAGTAAAGGATAAAATAGAAGGATTAATTGAAAAGCAAATTGTAAGGAGTAACAAAATTATGGCTATTTTAAGGGTCTTATTTTTACAAAGCAAAATGTACAAAAATGTTTGACTGAAAAACTCATATGCTTGATAAACTTTCATTCAAATTACTTTGAAAAGTTTACTGACTGCATTGCTAGAATATGGGTATAAACAATATCAAAGTTCAGTTATTCTGCTATTTTTAGTTATTATAATTCTTTCCTGACATATGTAAAGCATGTCCATTCAGGAAATAAAAAAAGAATAATAATAGAAAAGCTCTAACAGAATGAGCTAAGAATCTGCTAACTATGGCAGGCCTGGTTGAACTAAACCAATCATTCAAATTTCTTTTCTCAAATCTCCTCAACAGATGTCAGCACAACATACTTTCCCATCCCTGGGGACACGATTGACATTTCCATCCAACATCTTTCATTACATATTTCTTTCAGTAATATTCAGCATGGGGGGAAAAAGGGGGAAAAAAGTCACATTCCTCTCAGCATAAATAGCCAGTGGAAATTTGCCTCCCAGTCATAATTGTAGAATTCTAAAATATTTTCATGTAAAATTCATGATTTTATATAAATCCTGTATTTTCTCCTAGAAAATAAAACCTGAAAATATTTTAACCTATTTAAACTTCTTCTCTAAAGGGCATTCCTTAGAAACTCCATATTGTTAAACTAGCATAGATACAGAATAATTTAAAAGATTTCTTTTTTTAATATCTGATAAGAGTCTCAGTATTTATCCCAAGCAGAGAACAAGAAAGTCACCGATGATTTAAGGCATAACAGGAACGTGATCATAAATAGTCACACAGCTTGTTTTAAGAACACTGTTGTTGTAAAGTACCATCAATCCCAGTATCACTCATCAATCCCAGTATCAATACAGTGACCCTAGATAGAACTGAGCCTTGTCCTATCCTACACCATCCTTAGCATTTCAGACACACTTAATTTAAACCTATTACTTCAGTCACTGTGTCAATCCATCCTGTTTAGAGTTTTTCTCCCTTTCTCCTCCTTTCCAAGCACAATGTCATTCTCCAAGGAATAGCCTCGTCTAACCCTGATAAGCTAGAGGTTAGAAACCATGCTGTAATACGTATGGCTTGAACCCATGGGGTTTACCTCATGGGAGGAGGCTAGAAAATATCCTTCCATGTGACTTACAGTTTCCGAAAACCCACAGGAGGGGCAGCTATGGCTTGGTTCCAACTTAATGGCACACAACAACCATCTGGCCAAAATATGTGAGATGAAGTTTTGCCATTTTGCTTCCAAGGATCACTTTGCTTGTACTTTCTCCAAAACAGACATGCTTGTTCTTTGGCCAATCCATGGGATATTCTTCCTTGTTTTCCCAACACCACAGCTCAAACACACTGATCCCTCTTCTGTTATTCATGGTGTATTTCTCAGATGCATAGTAAATGATTGGTAAGACTCTGACTTGGATCAGTCACATTTTAATATTTAAACTGAAATCATTGCATTCAGGATGCAGATGAGGTCCCTAAATAAATAGAGAAAACAGATATGTATTGGGAAAATTACAACTGGAGTGTCCTTGGAGGCAAGAATGACAAAGCTTCTGCCCACATATTTTTGGTGTGTTCTTAGGAGAAGCTATTTCTTGGAGAATGATATAATGCTTGAGAAGGTGGAGTGTTGGAAAGAAATAAATTTGCAAACCATATGGATTACATGGTGACTACTGCAATAGGTTTATTCATGGAAGAGATGATCAGGAGGTACTGGATAGGATTGTTATTCATAGGGTCACTATGAGTCCCAGTTGATTTGATGGCACCTACACAATGAAATACTAGACAGCATGAAGGGGCAATATTTTTTCAAAACTATTACTAACTTGGGAGGGACTGGAAAGCATTATGCTGAGTGAACTCAGTCCCACAATGACAAATACTGTATAAAACCATTATTGTGGAATGAGTATGAGTGAAGATCAGGGCAGTGGGGAGGGTGGAAGTAAAGGGATGAGTGAGGGGCGATTAATCATAAGGTTTCACAATTAGATGGGAGGAGTGAGAGAAATGGGAGGGAACTGATGTAAAAAAACAATGTATTAGAATTTTGTAATTAAACGAGTATAATAATAATAAAAACAACAACAACGACAAACTTTTCCAGTTGGAAGGTGAACAAATGTGTGATCAAGATTCATTAATAATAATTGGTGACTAATCTGAAAAAATTGAAATCAGTGAAGATTTAATAGTAGTTGGAAAATACAGATTCGGTGGCATAAATAAGGTTGGAGAGTGATTTAATTTTACACATTTAATAATTTATTAAAATCAAATGTCTTTTTAAAGTAACATAACAACAATTCACATGAACCTACCTTGATGGATTGCACAGTAGTCAAATTGACTACATCTATAGAAAGGATCACTGGAGAAACTCAGTATCTGCAGTCAAACCCAGACCAAATGCTGACTGCAAAACAGACTATCAATTACTCATGGATAACTTTTAACTCAAACTAAAAAAGATTAAAACAAAGTCATGATAACCAAAACAGGACCTTGAATCTCTTTTACTTGAATATAAAAATCATCTTAAGAACAGGTTTGAGGCTTTGGACACCAATTATTGAAGACTGTAAAACAATATCATTGATTTCACATGCAAGCAAGAATCTACTGAAGAATATCCAAAAATGACAGGCACAGCAAAACATCGAAGAACTGCCAGAAGTTCAGCTGGGTTTAGAAGGGGTTGTGGTACTGGGAATATTGTAGTTAATGTTAGATGGATCTTAGCTGAAAGCAAGGAATATCAGAAGAAAGTATATCTTTGTTTCATTGACTATGCAAAGGCATTTAACTTTGTGGATCATAACAAATTGTGGCTGACTCTGAGAAGAATGGGAATCCCGTTCTGGAACATGCTAATGAGAAACCTATACTTGGACTAAGAGGCAGTCATCAGAACAGAGCAAGGAAACAGATTATCCGGGAGGCTGGGCTCTATGAGGAGAAGTGTGGTGTCAGGATTGGTGGAAGATCCATTAACAATCTGTGTTATGCAGATGACACAGCCCTGCTTCCTGAAACTGAGGAAGACCTGAAGCGCTTGCTACAGAGGGTCAAGAACTGTAGGCTTCAATATGGAATGTCAAAAAGAAAAAGATTCTCACCACTGGATCAATTGGCAGCATCAGGATGGATGGTGAAGAGACTGGGATTGTTCACAGTTTTAGGTTGTTTGGCTCCATAGTCAACATTCTTGGCACCAGTAGCCAGGAAATGAAAACACGTATTGCGATGGGAAAGTCTGCTGTTAGGGACCTCTCCAAAGTACTGAAGAGCAATGGTGTCACTCTGGAGACTAAGGTGCTTCTGATACAGGCCATGGTCTTTGCTATCACTTGTTATGCATCAGAGAGTTGGACAATGACTAAGGAGGCTAGAAGGAGAATTGATGCCTTTGAGCTTTGGTGCTGGAGAAGAATATTGAGTGTACCATGGACTGCTAAGAAAACAAACAGATTCATCCTGGAAAGGGTTAAACCAGGCTACTCTTTGGAGTCAAGGATTCTGAGGCTTCGTCTGATATACTTTGGACATGTTGTAAGCAGGGACCAGCCATTGGAGAGGGACATCATGCTTGGAAGGGTGGAGGGACAGCACAGGAGGGTAAGGCCCTCTATGAGGGGGATTAATTCAATGACTGGGGTAATCGGAGTGGGTGTGTTGGAGACAGTGTGATTGGCACAGGACAAAGCAGAGTTTAGGGTTGTTGTACATAGTGTTGCTATGAGTAGCGGGTGACTTGACAACACATAATAAAAACAACAGATCAATTGTGGAATGACAAAAATTACCATTAGTAAAGATAACCAAAGATGTTTACATAGACAGAAAAGAAGGAAAATACCAGAAAGAATATCAGAAGGGTTTAAACATTGCACTAGAACATCAAGAATCGAAAACAAAGAGAATATATTCAGTATAATAAGGCCAAACATAATAATATCATGGAATTTGACAAAGTAGCATAGAATAGGCAAAAAGAATAAACAGGAAAGCATTCACTCATTATTTCTGAAGATAGAATTAAAATTCAAATTTAAGCCTTGAGTTTTAATACTGAATGAATCTATGGGTAAAATCTTGAATGATCCAGGAAGTATCAATCAAAGATTAAGGGAAAGAGCAGTCAGTATAACAAAAAAAGAATTGTTCAACCTTGAAAGATTTTAGAAAGTAGCATATGATAAAGAGCTAATTGTAATAAAAGAAGACCTTCAGGTTTCACTGGAAACATTGGAACAAAATAAGATTCCATCAATTATTAGGATACCATTGTTTTCTTTTGTTTAGGTTTGTTTTATAGTTTTGTTCTTGTCACTGAGGAGTGGAAAATAATGAAGAAATAGAGCCTTTAAAATCACATCATAATTTTATCAAACATTCAGAGAAGAACTGTCACCAATTCTACATAAACTATTTCAGAAAATAGTAAAAGATGGAATTCTCCCAGACCCATTCTATGAAGCAAAGATATCCTTAATACCAATACGATGTAAAGACACCACCAAAATAGAAAGCTAATGGGCCAATATGTTTCATGAACATAGATCCAAAAATCCTGAATAAAATCCTGACCTATACATTCCACCGATACATAAAAAAATTAATACACCATGACCAACTGGAATTCATAACAGATATTCAAGGATAGTTCAACGTAAGAAAAACAATCAGTGTAATTCATCAAATTAACAAAACAAAGAGCGAGAATCACATGATTCTATTAATTGATGCAGAAAAGGCCCTTAACAAAAGGTAACATCCTCACTTTATTAAAACACTCAATAAAATAGGATTAGAAGGGAATTCTCTCAACGTAGTAAAAAGTATATATGCAAACCTGAGAGTCAACATTGTTCTCCATGGAGAGAAATTAACGGCATTTTTTGAGAATAGGAAATAGGGAAGGATGCCCACACCTACCTCTCTTATTCAATATTGTATTAAAAGTCTTAATGTTAGAAATAAGACAAGAGAAGTAAATAAGAGGCCCCAAGTTGGGAAAGAGGAGATAAAATTATCTCTATATGTAGATAATATGATAGTATACATAGAAAACCCTAATGACTCAGCAAGAAAACTACTGGACGTAGTTGACCAATTCAGCAAAGTGTCAGGATTCAAGAACAACATAGAAAAGTTAATTATATTTCTCTACAGTGACAAAGAGAATATAGAACTGGAGCTAAGAAAAACAATATCCATTGTAATAGCTAATCACAAGATTAAATACTTGTGAGTATAGTCTTCACCCTCAAACCCACAGCGTCTCTTTTCAGCAGGAAGTAGCTAAGAGAATATGCCATCCCCTTTTCCTTATGACTCAGGGTGAAGTCTCTCTCAGGGAGGAGTTATAGGGAATGGCAAAGGACACAGTGACAAAGAAGATTAATCAGAACTGGCTTTGACAAGCACTGTGGCATTTGGACAAGAACAAACTGGGAGGAGGGTAGAGAGAATGGTGCAGCGGTGAATGAATAGAAACCCAAAATCTCTGTAAATGTTTATGAAAATTGATAAAATATAATTATAGAAAAAAATACTTGTGAGTAAATCTAACTAAAAGCACAAAAGGCTTATTAAAAAATTTTAAAAAAACAACAACATTATTACAAGAAAAAAAGATCTAGAGAAAAAGAATACCCCATTTTCATGGAGAGGAACACTTAATGTGAAAACGACAATCCTAGCAAAGACAATCTACATGTTCAATGCAATTCCAATACAAATACTAATCCCATTCTTCAACGAGATGGAAAAGGTAATCTCCAATTTCATGTGGACTGGAAAGAGACCCTGAATATGCTTGAACAGTCCTCCAAGTATTCTGAAAAACCGTCATAACAAAGAGAGGATAAAAATAGATGAATAAGTCCTTCTAAGAATCAAATCCCTATGCATATCCAAAAACTTCCCCAACAGGATAAAACGGGAAGCCACAGACTGGGAAAAATATTTGGTAATAATATGTCTGATAAGGGACTTATATCTAGAATTTATAGAATACCCAAGTGCCACAACAAGATAAAGGTAAACAACCCGATTGCCAAATGGGCACAGAATATGAACAGACAGTTCTCCAAAGAAGACATTCAGATGGTGAACAAACATATGAAGAAATGTTCAAAATCCATAGCTATAAGAGAGATGCAAATCAAAACAACTATGAAATATCATCTCACCCCAAAATTTAACACAGCAGTAATCAACTAACGTTGGCAGGGTTGTGGAGAGACTTGGGGGTGTAAAATGGTGCATTCGCAATGGAAGGCAGTATGGTGCTTTCTCAAAAAGTTGCAAATAGAAATGCCATTTAACCTAGCAAATCCACTACTGGGAATATACCCTAAAGAAACCAGAACTGCCACCCAAGCAGATATACACATAGCCAAATGCCCATCAACAAACAATTAGATAGAGAAACTGTGGTATAGTCACACAATAAAATATTACACAGTAATGAAAAACAGTATATTCATGAAATATTATACAAAATGGGTAATCATGTAGGATATTATGCTGAGTGAAATTATCTCAGTCATAAAAAGACAAATACTGTATAATGCCATTATTATAGAAGAGGCCTGATATGAGGGTTTAGGGGAAGCTAAGAAAAGGGGATGAATAATGTACATGACATTGAAATAGACGAGGGAGAGGACTGTACAAAAGGAACATATGATTAGATATTATTGGCATAACAAGAGTCCAGAATAAGAGTTGCATAGTAAAGTGGTCCGGGGGCTGGGGAGAGGGAGAAATGTATAGCAGTGAAAGAACATTTTTTTTTTCCAGAGAAAGAAGCTAATTGGGGATGGTGGATATGGAGGAAAATGTGTAACAATGAATGAATGGAAATAGTAAAAAAAAAAAAAAGAAAGAAAATAATATGTTCAAGTCTATTAATTGCAAATAAGGTATACATTTTCTAAAAAAAAATCACATCATGGATTAGTCTACATTATTAAGATAATACTTGTCGATTTCTCAATTGTCAAATTATATATTCTCCATGTAAAAATACAATTTGGAATATTTCTATAGGGAAGATTTATCTAGTATTGATTAATATATAACAATGTATAATACATTATTAATAAAAATAATTTAAACCATTATGGACTCATATTTACATATTCATTTTATATTTCAATTTGACAATCCAATGTTATTTTATCTACTTCATTGTTTAATTAATTTATGTGGCCATTGGAGTCTGTGTAAATTGGCTCCGATATCCTTTTGGGAGTTCTTGTGGAATTGTCCTTAGGATATTGTGCTGCTAACACAAAGACTGAGTTACTTTCTGTGTGAATCTACCAATCACTGCTAGAGAAAAAGACACAATTTCATTCATGTGAATTATAGCTTCCAAAAACCTGGTGCATTGTTAACTAACAGTGGGTTAGATATGATGGAAATGCATTGTATGAATTTTTTTTGGTGTATGGAATAATTTTGGGATTTGTGTGTTTGTCTGTTTGTTTGTTTGTTTGTTTTTCCCTCCGCTATCTTATTACTTGCTTAGTCCTTTCGTTCATAGGGTCTCTATGAGTCGTCTATGACTCGATGGTACCTAACAACA
>NW_006400757.1:0-510 GCF_000299155.1 Elephantulus edwardii | reverse complement strand
GACTGAACCCTCAAACTTCAAAACGCAAAGCAGAAGGAACCATTGTAAGCAGAAACTAATGATTGGAACATTGAAAGTAAGAAGCATAAATGTAGAAAAACTGGCCATTGTTAGGTAGGAAAAGAAATGTTGTTATGTGCTGTCAAGTCACCTGAAACTCTATTCACAACAACCCTAAACCCTGCTTTATCATGTGCCTATCTTATCTTCTCTGACATACTTACTCCCATTACCCCAGTCACTGAAGCAATCCAATTTATTGAGGGTCTTCCTCTCCCACACTGTCCCTCCACCCTCCCAAGAATGACGTCCCTCTTCAAGGACTGATCCTGCCTTCCAACATGTCCAAGGAATGTCAAATGAAGCTTCGGAATCCTTGCCTCCAAGGAGCAGCCTGGCTTCACCCTCTCCAGGACAAACTTTTATTTTTTTCTCCTAGCAGTCCATAGTATATATTCAATACTCTTCTTTAGCACCACAGCTCAAAGGCATTAACTCTCCTTCTATCAT
>NW_006400756.1:0-14553 GCF_000299155.1 Elephantulus edwardii | reverse complement strand
GTCACCTCCAAAACCCACCATTTCAGACTCTCACAGGAATGGCTCCTGTTGTGTCCAGCACTTTACTGGTTCACAGTGGACTGCACTGATGACATGCTCTTGAACTTTTAGATTGCCTCATCACTTAAAACGTTCCCTTTGTTTCTAATCTGAAGGCTATTCCAATGTGCCTGTATCCTTTCGCAGTACTACTGAACCATCACTGGCTGCTGATTCCAATACATTTAGCCAGCATAAAGAACAAGTCTGTCCACAAGAAGCTTTTGTTTATTTCACACCACAATCAATACTCTTGGTACCAGCAGCCAGGAAATCAAAAGATTAATTGCATTGGGAAAGTCGGCTGTCAGAGACCTCCCCAGAGTACTGAAGAACAAGGATGTCAGTCTGGAGACAAAGGTGCCCCTGATCCAGGCCACGGCCTTCACAATTATGTGCTATGTGTCACAAAGCTAGACAATGACTAGGGATGACAGACAGAGAATTGATACGTTTGAGCTGTGGTGCTGGAGAAGAGTAATGAATATCTCATGGACTGACAGGAGAACAAACAAGTTCATTCTGGAGAGGGTGAAATCAGGCTGCTCCTTTGAGGCAAGGATTCTGAGGCTTCATCTGATATACTTTGGCATGTAGCAAGGAGGGGACAAGTCCTTGGAGAGGGACATCATGCTTGGAAGTTTGGAGGGACAGTGGAAGACAGGATAGACCCTCAATGACATGGATTAATTTAGTGACTGGGGTTGATGGTAGGTGTGTCGGAGACAATAAGGTTGGCACAGGATAGAGCAGAGTTCAGAGCTATTGATAGGATCACTATGAGTCACAAGCAAGTCAATGGAACATAACAACAAACAACAAATGTCTCTGAAGTCTTTGTTAAATAACAAGCTCAATTTAGACACAATAAACTTAAAGTCTATGCATTTGATCACATAGAACACTTAAGATTTTTATACAACTAACGATAGAAAGTTATCTTCAGTAAGTATGACAAATAGTAATCTCCTTAAGAGGATACAGTCACAGAACCATGAGAGAAAGAAAAACGGGTTAAACACTTGAAAGACAGTAAATAGGGGGAAATGACAAAAAGATACAAAATTATAATGAACCTGGGAGCTCTGGTGGCCTAGTGGTATGGAGTTGTGCTGCCACCCAAAAGTCAAGGTGTTTGAATCCACCATCTGCTGCTCGGAAGAAAGATGGGAAACCTCTTCCCATGTGAAAATCCGCCAGAAGTCAACTCTGAGTCAGTTCCAACTTGATGGTACATAACAACAACATAAGGAACCCCATAGTTAGTAATGCAAATTAAAGCAGGGTATCACTTCCCTGTATCATTTCCTAAGAGCAGAATAAATGAAGAGACACATAGGCACATGCACCAGGGAGGGAATGGGGTAGATAGACCCCATGTGAGATCACCAAGGTGCCAGGGATCCCTGGGATTCCTGATCAGGAAGAAATCCACAGAGCAGAGACCCAGACTGGGATGGTTGGCCTCAAGAACTTGGAGAAAACAGATTTCTGTTGTATAAAAGGCCCCCCTTGTGGTATTTCTGGTAGGGGGTATTTTTATGAGACACACATCAGGCAGCAGGATGAACAGGGCAGACTGAGCAGAGACACGAAAACCAGACTGATGCTCTCAACTAGAAGAAATGACTAGAAGTCTGAAGATGGAAGAAGAGATGCCAGATGATGGCACCAGCTCTGAAAAGCTAACTGCTGAAGGAGAAAGCTCGACGTGTAGGTTTAATAGCAGGATGTCTGAGTGAGCTGGCCTCAGCTGACCCTCCAGGGGGTTTCTGAGGCTGTAAATGGCATGGGAGGAGACTGTCCGTCCTCCTCAGGAGCAGCGGGTGTATTTGAACCGCTGGAGAAAGGCAATCGTTAGATTAGCAGCACCATCCTGTCAGCTTACTGCACTGCGGTGATTTGCCTGACCCTGTAGGCTCTGCCAGCGTCTGCATGATTCCAGCCCAGTCACTCGCAGTGGACAGGTCTCAGCCGAGCCTCGAGTCCAAGCCTGGGAAGCAGGAATCCCAGGGGAGGACCCTCAGTGAGACGGGCTGACAGTGCCTGAAGCCACAAGTTTAAGGACAGAAGAGATTGTGAGGCTGGTGCGGGGCCCGCAGTGTTTTGTTGTTGCATGCGGCACAGCTGTGGGTTGGAACCAACTCGATGGCACAAAAGCAGAGCCAGGAAGGGAAGGGTCCCAGGTGAGCGGGGACATGAGTGGGCTGTGATGCCCACAGGCGTCCTATGGAGGCCATGTGGGGAACAATGGGGCAGTGAGGGCAGAAGCAGGGAACCAGTGAGTCCACACTGCAAGTATCCAGGGAGCTGGGGATGGTAGTGGTGTGCTGGTCGGTGAGAAGTGGTCGGACTTGAGAGAAGTCTGAAGGTCGAGCTATAGGATCTGCTGTTGCACTGGCAAAAGTGGCTTCTCAGAAAAGATGAATTCCCTTCTCGTTCTGAGCAGCCCCCCTTGAACACACTGAAAGAGGTTTAGGTCACTCTCCCACCTGGACCTCTGCTGCGTCAGAAGGCCTGGCCTGGACTCCTAGAGCCGACTTCAGCTGAAGTCTCAGTCAAAGTCAGGGATCAAATCAGATGGGCCTTCAGACACCTTGCACTGTCTGGGGGAGGTGTCTTGCTCTCCCTGAGACTTTGTTTCCCAGTTTTGAAGCGGGAGCTCGGGGTGTATACTCTGTGGGCCCTCACCACATCCGCTTACTGCAGAGACAGCAGAGATGAGCAAAGGGCACACACTGTGGGCTAGGACAAGATCAAGGACGCAACGATAACGGGGCATTGAAGAGTCGTAAACCAAAGAAGGCTGTGCCAGGCTTTTCCTGGGCTGGCCGCCAGTGCCACCTGAGCACGGACTCCTCAGAGGGACAGAGGCCGAGTCAGCTGCCTGCAGGGCCGAGGTTCCAGGCAGGAAAAAACATTCACCTCGTCCTGAGAGAAGTGGGTGCCAGAGACCCTCCTGGGGCTCGTGAGGGAAGGGTCATCATTCTGCAAAAGAGAGTCCTTTCAGGAGGCTGGACCCAAGCACTTCAAAAACCTATGCCTCAGCACCTGGGACCTTCCCACCGTGGGTTCAATCCCTGGATGAGGTACCTTCTCACAGGTGAGGAGCTGGGGGTTGGGAGCAGGCAGGAGCCAACTCTCAAGGCTCTATCTGATCAACATTCCACATGGTTAACCTAAAGCTTGGCAGTACTGCAGAAGAAAGGCCTGGCAATCTGCTTATGTAATAATGATCACACCCAAGAACAGAGGGTTACTACATCCCAAGTAGAACCAATGACCCCGCAATGGGTTTAGATTATGGGCTCACCTTCAAGATCTGGCTGCCCCGCTTCTGACTCACTGAAGACTCCTGCCTGAATTCAAACAAGTTGCAGCTGAGCCCAGGCAGGCTCCTGGTGGCCCCACGTGTGTTAGTGTAGAATGGGCTCCATAGGGGTTGAATGTTTTTCCTGAACCTGATGGCCAGGCCTTTCTTCCTAGGTGCCTCTGGGTGGACCTGAACCATCATTCTTTTGGTTGGCAACCACAGGGGTAACCATGTGTATCACCTGGGTACTCCTTGTACCTGAGTACTTATAACACGGCCCAATGAGAAATAATACTCTTGATAATCACCATACATGAATAGTGGGCCAGACACTTTAAAGGGACTCTGTCCACCCCCTCTTTTATGCCCACCACAGTCAGCACAAGTCAGGCTCTCATTCCTCTCGTGTATAACTTATGTCTTTCTCTTTCTGTCCACCAGCCTCACTCCTGGGTTTCAGGGTGATGCCGACAGCTGCCCAGCTGACCATCACACCCATCCCAGCTCAGCCACTCGAAGGGGATAATGTCACGCTGGCTGTCCAGGGCTTGGCTACAGAAGGGATCATATCCTTCAACTGGTTTCGGGGTGGGAGCACCGAGTTTGACCAGCAGATTCTAACCTACCGTGTGCTCTCAGGGGGCATGTCACTCGGCCCTGCCCACACAGGCCGGGAGACAGTGAGCCCAGACGGATCCTTACATATTGCTGCCATCAACCTCAAAGACATAGGACCCTACACTATACGTGAGATCATGACGGACATCAACTACCCAGCACAGAACATCTACCTGGCTGTGTTTGGTGAGTGCAAACACCTTCTTCTCCAGCAGCCAAAGGGAGCTGCACTGCTAACCCAAAAGTAATGCTTCTCTGGTGGTTCAAATCCACTAGCAGTTTCTCAGGAGAAAGATGGACAAACTCCTCCTATGTAATTTATAGCAATGAGCTAGGCTGAATTGAAGATGACCACATACTTTCCCTTCTCAAATTCTTTCTGTGAATCACCTCCTCTGTCTTGAAACCAGAAGAACTGGATAGTGCCCAGCTGCACAATTACTAAGCATTTTGTGAAACTATTCTAGAGACAAGTTCTTATCAAAAGGGGGAGATTGTGGACCAAAACAGGACCATTTTATATAGAATCCTTATTTTTTCAAAGTCATTGCAGTTGGATAATCCCCAAAATGATTACCTGGGGATAGCCTTTAAACCTTAAACCAAAATTATCCACTGTGGTCATCTTTCAACAAACCAGTAGTTAGAAGGAAAAAAAAAAGGCCTCCCTTGAGCACTGCATTCTTCTAAAGGAGCCTCTAACTGTATGAGAATAAACTGGCACATGTTTATTCAAAAAGTTAAATGAAAATCTTAGGAGGCTGTAAGTTTATATTGAGCAGAGAAAGAATTTGGACAAGAATAGTCACACAGCTTGAAGGCTTTAATCAATGTTATTGAATAAATGTGGACAATTTGAGTTGGTGTATTGAGTTGGTTTTGCTGCGTTTCCCTTCCCTGGCTTTCAGTTTCCTAAGCATCATCTATATATTTGTTAGGATATTTTACTTTTATGCCCAAGATCCAAACTAACAGAGACTTAACACATTTTCTCTCTCTCCTGAAAGTCTGTGTGCCACTGTTGAGTGGACATAGCTGCTAACTGGTGGTCTAGTGGGTAACGCATTGGGCTAATTGTCAGGCTAGCAGATAGATAAGCAGGCTCCTTCCATGATGAGTGACAGCTCTGGAAATCTGATGGAGAGTTGCCAGGCATTGGGACTGATTCAATGGCAGTGCATATGGTTATATAGTTGCTAACTGATAGGCCACAGTTTCGAACGCACCAACCAGCCCTCTGTGGAAGAAAAGACCTTGGATCTGTTTCCATAAAGGTTAACCACCAAACCAAACTCAAATCTCCGTCTTTCCATCCCTGCTCCTACCCTGCAGAGAGGCTGGCCCCACCTGCCATCATGCCCTCCACTTCAGCACCTCTGGAGCTTCAGGACTCTGTGACCCTCAGCTGCCAGTCCCCAAGCCTGGATGCCACCTTCCAGTGGTATATCGACAAGGAGCCCGTGGCAGGTGGTGAGCGGCTGGAGTTGTCCCCGGACCAGAGGAATCTGACCATCCACCAGGTTTCCCGGGCTGACACAGGACCTTACCAGTGTGAGGCCAAGAACCCCGCTATCACCAGTCTCAGTGAGCCCCTGCTCCTCAATGTCATCTGTAAGTGTCCCTTCCAAAGCCGCCTTCTACATCCCCCACTTTGCCTGGCAAGTTGTGCTGAGGGACACCAGACCCAAGGACACCTGCCTGAGTTGTAAAGGAAGGAACTCCCCAGGTGACAAAGTCTTCCTAAAGTATGAATTAGACTCTGTCCCTCTTCTGTTCAAATCCCTCCCATGGCTTCCTGGTGCCCTTGGGAGGAAAGCCAAGCTCCTCAGAATGGGCTGCAAGGCCCTGAGGGGCAGCTCACTATTCTCTATTCCCACCAGCATTTCCTTTTGTGCACCATACTTTTGGTGCCCCTAGGCCTTTGCACATCCCCTGCTTCCTAGTAAGCTCTTCCTGTCCTTTCTTCTATTATTGCTTGAATCCTCATCCCCCAGGTTTCCACTCAGATTCATCTTCCTCCAGAAAGACCTCTATGAGGTGAATGGTAGGTATTTTCCGGTCCCCATGGGTGTGGAGGCATTGTGAGATCTTATATGTGTCTCCAAACTAAGGACATGGAATGGATTAAGGACTCAAGGTTTTTAATAAATGGCTAAATCTGCTCCATCTGAGTGGACACATAAACAGCAGCATGATAAATGGACAAAAGATTGATACTGTCAAGGATTTAATTTTACTTGGATCCACAATCATGGAAGAAGCAATCAAGAAATCAAAGGATGTGCTGTGCTGTGCAAACCTGCTGCACAAAGAACATCTTTAAAGTGCTGAGGAGCAATGAGGTTATTATAAAGACTAAGGTACACATGCTACAGTATTTTCAATTCTTCCATATGCATAGGAAAGGTGGACAATGAAAAAGGATAAAAAAGATTGAGTACAGAGTAGAGACTATTCCATGGACTGCGAAAAGAACAAGTCCATCTTGGAGGAAGTACAACAATGGTGCACCTTAGAGGCATGGATGATTGGATGATAAAATTTGGCTCACACATACATTGGGCATGTTGTCGGGGGGAAAAAACACCTAATGCTTGTAGAGGTGGAGGGTCAGAGAAAAAGGTGAAGACCCTCAACAAGGTAGATAGGCACAGTGACTGCAACAGCTTCAGGACATTGCAGGGTTTGAGGATGGCGTAAGGCTGGGTGAGGGCAGCAGAGAGCCGGGTGAGGGAGGGGCAGGACTAGGCAGGATTGCACACTGTTACACAAAGGGTCACCACAAGTTAGAGCTGACTCGAAGTCCTCCAACAAGAGAGCTCTGTGTTCCTGCCTCTCTCAGGGTAGAGATGATGCTAGAAACAGCCCAGTGGCCTCAACCTAGTGTCTCCCACACGGTCATCATTGTTAGCTGTCATCAATAAGCCTGGCTTGTGGCTGGCCCAGGTACAACAGAATGAAGCCTTGCCCAGTCCTGTATCATCTTCAAGAAGGAGCCCTAGTGGCACGGCGGTCGAGAGCTCGGCTGCCAACCTGAAGATCTGTATTCTGAGCCCACCATCCACTCTGCAGAAGAATGGAGAGGCGGCTTCTACAGAAACCCCTTGGGTCAGGTCTACTCGAAGAGCCAGACATGATTAGACGGCAGCATGTTCGGCTCCAGGTTTACTTTGATTGGTGTATTGGAGGGAACTGTGGTCACTGTGTACTTTGAGGGCCTCCGAGTCCAAACACTTGCCTTCCTGCACTGTATCAGACAATATTCGGTCGTAATCTAGAGGGTTTTCACATCCTGTGTTCCAAAGTCAGTCAATTGCCAGGTCTTTCTTCCTTGTCTGTCTTTGGAAGCCCCGTGGAACCCTGTTCACAAGGTTGCTGGTATTTGCAATGCTGGTAGCAGAGTCCAGCATCACTGTGTGCGAGACACCAGAGAATGACTTCCTGACAGGAGGGTAGTGACTACACAGTCCATGATGGATAACGCCGGCTCCTTTATTTATTCAGCATATATGGATCTGAGCACCAACTATGTACCAGGCTTTGATGTGAACACAGTCCTGACCTCGAAGAATGGATGAAGAGCTGAGCTCACTGACTCAGTGAAAAGGGCTGTCCTCCTGTAACAGAAATAGCACAAACAGCTGGCTTTCAGGAGTAGAAATTGATTTTCTAACAGTTTGTTGTTGCGGGTGTTAGGTGCCATCTAGCCACCTCCAACATGAAGCAGCCTTAATCCTAGACAGCAAAACTCTGCTCAATTCTGTGCCATCCTCACGACCGCTTCTAGGCTCAAGTCCATTGCTGCACTCGCTGTGTCTCTCGTCAAACGTCTTCCTCTTATTGATGTCCCTCTCCTTTTCCAAGCACAATGTTCTCCAAAAACTGGCCCCATGTGACAACATGCTCCCTTTATGTCGGACAAAGTTTCATCATTCCTGCCTCCAAGGAGCACACTGGCTGCATTTCTTCCAAAAGAGATAGGTTTATTCTTTTGGCAGTTTGGGGAACATTCAATATTCTTCACCAGTACTACAATTCGAGGGCACCAATTCCTTATTCAATGTCCAACATGCATATAAAGCAAATGAAAATACCAATGCTTGGGTCCAGTACAGTTTAGTCTTTAAAGGGTCATTCTTGGTGTTTAGCATTTTAAAGAGGTCTTTGCAGAACATCTGCACACCCCTCTCCCAATAATGCTGTATGGTTTGATTCCTTGACTGCTGCTTCACAGTTTAGGGAGCTCGATATCTGAATTGAGGGGAAGACTGTCTCTCTTTCTCTGTCGAGTAGGTCCCATCTCTTTTCAGATTCTGTTCTTTGTCCTTGTGATGTCCGTGTGTCGTGGCATCTATCTGCCCTCACTATGCTTCCTTGCTTGTTATTTTTCTATCCCAGATGAGATCAGTTTGAGATACATTCTACACTAACGTCATCTCATGAAACACCACCACCACACACTCTCATTTCCAAATGAGATTCTATCCATTATCATCATCTCACTGCTGTGGATTCAGAACTAACTCACAGTGGACCCTCCAGCAGGCTTTCAGAGGCTGTAAATCACACAGGAGCCTATTTTCTCCTGATCAGCAGCTGGTGAATTCAAACCACCTGCCTGTGAGTGAACAGCAGGACTCCCTGTGAAGTAGATCATGTTGTTGTTAGCTGCTATAAAGGATGACTCATAGCGACCCTACGAACAGCAGATCTGAACCCTGCCCTATCCTGTGCCATCCTCACAGTCTCTGACATATTCGAGGCCATTGCTGCAGTCACTGAGTCAATACACCTGGTTGAGTGTCTTCCACACCTTTACTCACCCTCCACTCTTTCAAGCATGATGTCCCTCTGCAAGGAATAACCGCTCCTAGAAACATGCCCAAAGTATGTGATGAAGATTGGTCATCTTTGCCTCCAAGAACACCATGGGTAGACCCCATTCCAAAAGTGCACCTGTTGCTGTAGAGATGATTAGACTTTACAGGGACTCCACAGCATGGTGCAGAGCTGCCCTGTAGGATATCCTAAGCGGAAATATTTCCAGATGATTAGGAAGACTGCCTTATCTTTGGCCTGAAGAATGGTCAGTGGCCTTGAACCACTGACATTACAGTTAGCAGGTAAGCACCGTAGCCATCCTGCCACCAAGACTCCTTACCCACAGGCTAAGACTTACAACACGTACTTTGGGAGATTCCTTATAACCTACAGTTAGGGGTGGCTGCCCAGAGCCACACAGCAAGTGGAAGGGGCTGGCTCTGTGGGAAATGGCCAGCCTGGCAGGGCCCTAGCTCCCTGTGGTGATTCTCACTGGGAATTCACTTGGGCTGCAGACGGACCGGATGTTCCCACAGTGACCACCTCTGACATCAGCTTCATCCTTGGGTTCAACCTCACCCTCTCCTGCTCCACCTCGTCCAACCCTCCGGCCCAGTACTCGTGGAAGATTGATGGTGACCCTGGGCCAGATGGCCAGCAGCTCTTCCTGTCTGCCATCCACCTGGGCACCGCTGGCATCTACACCTGCGAGGCCAGCAACCCTGTCTCAGGCACCCGCAGTGCCATAAACACCTTGATTGTCATCCCTGGTGAGTGAGGGAACCCTGGAAGGCTCTGGATGATCAAGTGCACCTTGGGGAGTTCCAAGAGACTGCACTTTCCACCCAGAGGTGGAGGTGGTCTTGGCAGAGCCACTCGAGCGTCTTCATACACAAAGCCCTGGTGTCTTCAGGGAAGTGCAGCTCCACAGGAGGAGACTATACCCAGTTTCCCAGAGCAGCAGCTGGTGGATTTCAACCACTGGCCTCTTGGTTAGCAGCCCAACATGTAACTCACAATGCTCCCTGTTGTTGCTGTTGCTGTGTATCGTCGAGTCAGAACCGACCCATAGCTGACCCACCGGTGGGTCTTCAGAGGCAGTTATACAGAAGGAGATTGCCCAACCTCCTCCTGCAGAGCAACTGGTGGATTCGAACTGCGTGCCCTGGGATTGCAATGCAGTTTCCTGCCACTAGGCCACCAGAGCTCCCTTAGACTCCTGTATTTTGTCTTCATCTCAAACGTAAACCACACCCACGGCAGTCAGTTGATTTGACACTTTATCACAGAGCCTCTCAGTGGGCTGTCCTCGGCTGTAGCCTTTCTCTTACTGCTCCTCTGATGAGTTTGAATTGCCCATCTCTGGGTTGTTAGTTGAGTGGAAACCACTGAACGTCACTCAGGAGGCTCAAATCCAGCAGTGGCTTCTCAGGAGAGGATATGTGAAAATCTGCTGGGGGGTCAGCTATGGGTCAGTTCCGACTCAACGGCAATGCGTTAACTGAGTAGTTTTAAGCATTGTTTTAGGCACAGAAGAGATGGTGGTAAGGACAGACATGGTGCCTGTCCCCCTGAGCTCAACATCTAAACCCCACTGACACTGAGGTGCTCCTGACACAGAGTGACCCCATGCAGACAGGCTATGAGCCCCCCTCCCTGGCCCCACAGGGTTCTCATGGCTGATCTTCGCAGAAGCAGACTGGCTCATCTTTCTCCCATAGGGCAACTGGTGTCTTTGAGTCATTGGCCTTATAGTTAGCAGTCAACTGTTTAACAACATCAGGGCACCCTTATCCTGCTGCATCACTCACTCAGTCCTCTTGACCCAGAATTGACCCCTCCTAGCTGGCTCTTCACTGGGTTTCTAAGGATGTAATTGCATAAGAGAAGACCTTGTTTCTTTCTCATATGGAACCTCTGGCGGATTTGAACTGTCAGAGTCATGTGGTCTTTGGGGTATCAGTACAGCTCCCTAAGGACCAGACTGTGAGAGCTTCTTTACTGCTGCAGGTGGGTGCTGTGTCACATCAAGTTGGAACCAAGTCATGGCTGACACTCCAGCGGGCTTTCAGAGTCTGCAGGTCATGAGAGGAGAATGTCCGTCTGTCTCCTGCAGAAGAAAATCCCTTTCTCCAGCAGTGACTTTGAACCTTGGGTTGGCAGCACAACACTTAACTCACTAGGCCACCAGAGCTCCCTCCCTGCCACGTAGCAGGGCACTGGCAGGAAGCTCAGGGAGGAGGGGGCCTTAGGGTCTCATGCGAGGAGGTTTGAGTGGAGGAGGCTGATTGTTGCAGAGGCACCGCATGACAGGCCAGTGGAAGCCCTCTGGCTCTCAATCCTTCCCTCCTCCATCTCTTCCTGACAGAGTACATGCCCCAGCCCAGCATCCTGGCTGACAACGTGACCCCCGTGGAGGGCATGGACTCCGTCACACTCATGTGTGTCTCCGCAAAGCAGTCGGCAACCATCAGGTGGTTCAAAGACAGCAGCCTGCTCCCCAACACGGGTCCAGGGGACCTGTCCCCAGACAACAGTGTCCTCACCTTCTGGAACATTACACGGAACGACACAGGGCTCTACCAGTGCGAGGCCAGCAACTCCGCCACCTCCAGCCTCAGCACCCACCTCCCAGTGAATGTCAACTGTGAGTGTCTGCCTGTGTCTGCTCTGGGGGTGGGCTGGGGCATGTCATCATCACCATTGCTGCTGCCAACTTGAAACAGATTCACAGCAAACCCCCCCCCCATTGGATTTCTGAGGCTGTAAATCCTCCTGCAATAACAGGAGAAAGTCCAACTTTCTCAAGTGACTGGTGAGTTAGAACCACCAACCTTTTGATTAGCAGCCCAACATGTAATACACTATGTGACTACACCTCCATCATCATCATCATCATCATCATCATCATCATCATCATCATGAGAAACTCTCCAAAGTTGAATCAAAATCAACTCATGACGACCCCTCCTGTGAGTTTTCAGAGGTTCTAAACCACAAGGGAGGAGACTGCCCATCTTTCTTTCACAGAGAAGCTGGTGGATTTGAATCACCAGAGCTGTGACCTTTGAATCAGTGGCGTGTCTCTCTATGGACTAGTCCTCCAGAACTCCCTTTACTAATAATGCTGTTACATGCTCCCGAGTCTGAATTGACCTTTAGCTGACCTTTCAGTAGGTTTTCAGAGGCTGTAAATCACAAGGGAGGCGACTGCCAATCTTTCCCTGCAGAGCAGCTGGTGGTTGGCAGCACAACTCCTTACCCACTAGATCTCCAGAGCGCCCTTTGGTAATAACAGTAACTAAAACCCATTGCTATCAAGTCACTTCCCACAGCCTTAGAGGATGGAGCAAAACGGCAATGTGGTCAACACTGTAATCTTGGAAGCAGATGGCCTCATCTTTCTCCTGTGGGCAGCTGATGGGATCAAACTGCCAACCTTTCACTTAGCGGCTAAGTGCTTTGATCCCAGGCCTTTGGGTTAACAGCAAAACTCCCTATGGACTCTACCACCAGAATTCACTCAATAACAACAACAATAATAAACCCTAAACCAACACACTGTCTCAGAGCCGATTCTGACTCATGGAGACCCTGTAGGACAGATTCAAATGGCACCACAGGGATTTATAAGGTCATAGATCTCAGTGGGGACAGTTTTCCTCATCGTTATCCTGCGGAGAGGCTGGTGAAGTCTTCTGATCAGCAGTGCATGCCTTAATCACAGTGCCACCAGAGCCCCTCATGAAATACACTGCTGTTGAGGTCATTCTGACTTGTACTGATTCTCCAGCAGAGTTCCAAGGCTGGGGGTCTTTGAGGAGGAGACCCTCCACTTTCTCCCTCAGAGTTAGTGGTAGATTTGAACCACTATTATTTTGGTACAGGGCTGAAGGCACTACATGCCACTGGAGTGCTTACACAGTAACAGTAACCACCACCATTGGGAATATGTGGATAACATCTGTTTTGTCTTCTCAGATGGTCCTGATACCCCTGTGATCAACTCCATGGATTCCACCTTTGAGGTTGGCTCCAACCTCACTCTTTCCTGCTTCGCCAACTCCAACCCACCTGCTGAGTACACGTGGATGGTAGACGGGAGTCCATGGGCAGCAGGACAGATTCTCTCCATCTTAGATGTCTCACTGAATAGCTCAGGGCTGTACAGCTGCCACGCTGCCAACGAAGACACAGGCTACCAGAGCACAACCCAGCTGGAAGTCTCCATCAAAGGCAGGGGCCTCTTTCTGTCATCCCTCAGCCACTATCTTACCCATTAACCCACTCAACCATTTATCATCTATCTACCAAATCATCCATACACTCATTCACCAATGCACCTATCCATCTATCCATCCATCCACCCACATACTTACACATACACTCACCTGTTTGTCTGACCCATCTATCCATTTATTCATCATCTATCCATCCATTTACCCAACGACCTAACTGCCCATCTATTCATCCATATACTTGCCCATACATCTATCCATCTACCCATTCATCCATACATCCACTCATTTATACACCTACCCATCTATAAACACCAATCCATATGCATACCAATATATCCATCCCTCCACCCACTCATATTACTCATCTATGCATATATTAATATATCCATCTACAAGTCCACTCACTAGACCACTTATTTATCCACTTACCAACCCACCTATCCATGTAAACATCTATCTACCCAGTGACTATCCATCTAACCCACCTATCTATCTATCTACCTATCCATCTATCCATCCATCCACTATCTATCTACATAACATCCACCTACCAAACCATTCACCATCAAAAAGGTAATAATGGTATGTGGCGGGGAGGTTAAGAGCTTTCCAGACAGAAGAAACAGTGAGGGCAGATGTACAAGATGGGACTGAGCAAGCAGAGTGTGAGGACCTGGGCTTGGTTCATCTAGATTATCTGAGTAACAGTAAAAGGCCATGTCTGCAAGGGACCTTGAGGTCTCCCACAAAACGGCTTCCACTTTCCTGCCCATGCCCACTTCCTTGATGTTTAAAAACCTCTTTAGGAGTAAGAACAATGATAGGCAATCTCTGACCTTGGATTGGTTCTGGAGGTGGAGAGAGAGTAACAATTCTCGAATGGATATTCCCTGCAAGGAACACAACTGAGTCCCATTGAAGAGCCAAATGGAAACCTAACAATTTACATTCATGTTCTTTCACTCATTCAGCAAGGTACACATGCCCTGATTCTCTCTATATAAAAGTATACATTTAATGTGGCAGTTTGCTATTACTATACCCACCAAAATGAAAACCAAAACCAAGCCAGTTGCCAATGAGTCATTTTGACCCATGGCCCATCCATATGACCAGAGTAGAACTTTGTCCCACACAGTTTCCAATGACTATCATCTTTGAGAAGGAGATTTCTGACCCATGGCCCATCCATGTGGTCAGAGTAGAACTTTGTTTCACAAAGTTTCCAATGACTATCATCACTGGGAAGAACATCTCCAGGGTTTTTTTCCAAGATGCTTCTGGGTGGATACAAACCACCAACCAGCAGACAAGGGTGTTTCTGTAAGTGTATGCCACCATGGGATTCCTCTGCTCTGTGTTTGAATCCCTTGTCAGAGCCATCTAGTTGAAGGCGACCTTTTTTCCCTGACCCTATACTACAAGAGGCATGATGTCCTTCTCCACGGACTGATCTCTTCCGACAACATGCCGAAATCATGTGAGATGGAGTCTTGTCACTCTGGCTTTTTTTTTTTTTTT
>NW_006400755.1:13832-14345 GCF_000299155.1 Elephantulus edwardii | reverse complement strand
AGAATACAGAGCTGGAACTAAGAAAAACAATACCTTTCACAATAGCTAATCACAAGATTAAATACTTGGAATAAATTTAACCAGAAACACAAAGGAACTTTTCAAAGAAAATTACAAAACATTACTACAAGAAACAAAAAGGGATCTTGAGAAGTGGAAAAATATCCCTTGCTCATGGATAGGAAGACTCAGTGTTGTGAAAATGGCAATATTACCAAAGGCAATTTACACATTTAATGCAATCCCAATACAATTACCAATCCCATTCTTCAACGAGATGGAAAAGGCAATGTCTAGTTTCATCTAGGATGGAAAGAAGCCCCGAATAAGCAAAGCACTCCTTAAGAATAGAAGAACGGTAGGAGGTATCTCACTCCCTGATTTCAAGTCCTACTACATTGCCGTAGTGGTAAAGACAGCATGGTACTGGTACAATGACAGACACATAGATCAGTGGAATAGAATTGAGAATCCGGAGATCAGCCCATCTATCTATGGTCAACTGATTTTTGA
>NW_006400755.1:1839-13602 GCF_000299155.1 Elephantulus edwardii | reverse complement strand
TCAGATAAGGGACTTATATCCAGAATTTATTAAATACTTGAGCATCAAAACAAGATAAATGCAAATAACCCAATAGAAAAATGGGCACAGGGCCTCTAGTGCTCATGCATACTCTACGAGTATGTAGTGATAACAACTTGTTCTTTGGCTGTGGAATGTTCCAGGTGGCTCCTGCCAAGGTTATTCCAAAGGATTTTACTGTTTTAACAGGGCCTTGAATTTTGTTCGATTTATCAACCAGCTTCTGTTGGTCATGTGGGCAAACACTTAGCATCATCCCAAGCCTGATCTTTAGTGTTTTATATTAACAATATATCATCAATGGATTACATTGGATATCTGGACAAAGTCCAAGTCTCTTCAAACCAGATTATGACAGTTGTTCTTGTTATGTACCATCGAGTCAACTGCAACTCATAGTGACCCTATGTAAAACAGCCTTAAACCCTGCTCCATCTTGTGCCGATAGTCATATTGTCCTTAACATACCTACTCCCTTTATTCAAGTCACTGAATCGATTCATCTCATCTAGAGTCTTCTTCTCTTGCATTGTCCCTCCACTCTCCCAAGCATGATATCCCTCTCCAAGGACTGGTCCTGGCTTGCAACATGTCCAGTGTACGTCAGATGAAGTTTCAGAATTCTTGCCTCCAAGGAACGGCCTTATCTCACCCTCTCCAGGACAAACTTGTTTGTCCTCCAGGAAGTCCATGGTATATTCAGTACTCTAATACAGCACAACAACTCAAAGGAATCAATTCTCCATCTATCAACCCTAGTCATTGTCCAGCTTTCTGATGCATAGCAAATAATTGCAAAGACTATGGCCTGGAATAGGTGCGCCTTAGTCTCTAGACTGACATTGCTCTCCAGTATTTTGGAGAGGTAGGTCTCCAACTGCAGACTTTCCCAGTCCAATTAATCTTTTAATTTCCTGGCTGCTGGTGCCAAGAGCATTGACTGTGGAGTCAAGCAATCTAAAGCTGTGAACAATCTCCATCTCTTCACCATCCATCCTGATGCTGCCAATTGGCCCAGTGGTGAGAATCTTTGTTTTCTTGATGTTGCAGTCCTTGTACTTGTGCAGCAAGCACTTTAGGTTCTCCTCAGTTTCAGCAAGCAGGGTTGTGCCATCTGCATAACACAGATTGCTGATGAGTCTTTTTCCAATCCTGATGCCACATTTCTCCTCATAGAATCCAGCATCCTGGATGATCTATTCTGCATATAGATTGAAAAGGTATGGATACAGGACACACCATGGCGTTCACCCTTCCCAGTTTTGAACCATGCACTGTTCCCTTTCTCTGTTCTGATGACTGCCCAAGTATAGGCTTCACATAAGCACAATCAAGTGTCCTGGGATTCCCATTCTTCTCAGAGTCAACCACAGTTTGTTGTGATTCACATAATCAAATGTCTTTATATAGTCAATGAAACACAGATAGACACTATTCTGGTAGTCCTTGCTTTCAACAAAGATCCATCTAACATCAGCTGTAATATCCCTAGTACCACGGCCTCTTCTAAACCCAGACACTCCTGACAGTTCTCTGTTGATGTGCTGTTTTTGGATACTTTTCAGCAGAATCTTGCATGTAATATTAATGATATTGTTTGATAATTTCCACACTCTGTTGGGTCACCTTTCTTTGGTACAGGAACAAATATAGATCTCTTCCAGTCTATTGGCCAGGTAGATATCCTCCAGGTTTGTTGGCACAACTTAGTGAGCTCATCCAAGGCAGCATCTGTTTGTTGAAATAATGTCAATTGGTATTCCATCAATCCATGAGGCCTTGTTTTTTGCCAGTTCTTTCAGAGCAGCTTGAACTTCTTCCTTCATCACCACAGGCTCTTGCTCATAGGTTGTTTCATGAAATTCTTCTTTGTCAGCCAGTTCTCTCTGGTATAATAACTCTGTATACTTACTTATCTTCTTTTAATGCTTTGTGGACCATTTAATATTTTGCCCAAAGCATCCTTAAGTATTGCAACTATGCTGATATCCTTTCTACATAAAAAGCAAACTGTGGCTAGCTCTTCTCAGAGATTGGAATGAAGAAAATAGTATCTGCAAGATCTATCCATTAATACGAGTCTTGTTTTGTCTACTGTATTTTCTGCACTGTTACAACCATGTCTGGGACTGCTGAAGCTATAGGTGTCATACTTTATTTAATCTTTGATAGTCTACAGTTAACTTCCATGAGCAATTTACCTTTTTTATAGGCCATTCAGGATTGTTAAGCAGAGCATTTGATGACACCAATAATCTATCCTTTGTTGTTGTTGACTGCTGTGGTTTTGAGTGCGACTCATAGCAACCCTGTGAGCAAAATACCTGAAGCCTTTCTATAACTGTTGTAGTTTTTCGAAGTTCATAGAGTTTCCAGTTTCTCAAATTTCATACAGTATCCAGTGGCATGTTGTTTAGAAAATATATGCCACTCCTGCTTCCAAACCTGTCTTGATCTGGAAGATCCACCAAACACTGTCCACTATGGGTAACCTTTAGGGCATTTGACACCCTAGTGGCACAAGGTTTAGCCACCCCAGGTTATCTCAGTACAGCAAATTGACAGAAGAGTGCTATACCACTTAGAAGAAATGTTCCTCCATAATATAACAACCAACTTTTAAATACAAGGCCCTCCATGAGATCTTGTTGACTCTAAACAAGGGGCTTAAATAAAAAACAACCAATATAATATCTTATTTTTGTGATAGTCCATGAGTCACCTGTGACCCAAAGCAACCCTGTGTACAGTGGCTCTGAACCACGCCCTGTCCTGAACCAGTGTCATTAATTCCGACATAGCAGTCCCCATTGTCCAAGTTATTGTATCAGTCCATCTCTTCCGGTGTCGTTTTCTCCTGCGCTGTCCCTTCACCCTTCCAAGCATGATGTCCTTCTCCATGTACTGGTCTCTCCCTGGCCACATGCTAAAAGTATGAGAGATAGAGCTTCAAAATCCTAGCCTCCAAGAAGAAACTTGGTTTCACCCTTTCCAAGACATGCCTATTTGTTTTCTTGGCAGTCAATGGTCTGTTCAAGATTCTTCTCCAGCACCACAACTCAAAGGCATCTATTCTTCTTCTGTCATCCTTAGTCATTGTCCAGCTCTCTGAAGCATAACAAGTAATTGTGAAGACCATGGCCTGGATTAGGTGCAACTTAGTCTCTAGACTAACATTATTGCTTTTCAGCAACCTCTAAAGAAGTCCTTGATAGCAGATTTTCCCAATACAATTCGTCTTTTGATGAATTTATTATTATTAATTCCTGTCTGCTGGTGTTAAGAGTGTTAATTGTGGAGCCAAGCAAACTGTAATTGTTAACAATCTCAATCTCTTCTCCATTTATCATGATGCTGCCACTTATCCAAGTGGTCAAAATCTTTGTTTTCTTGATGTTGAGCTTCAATCCATTATTGAAGACTACAGTCCTTGACCTTCTGCAGCAAGTGTTTCAGGTTTTTTTTTTTTTCCAGTTTCCACAAGCAACATTGTATTATCTGTGTAACATAGATTGTTGATGAGTCTTCTTCCAATATTGATGCCACATTTCTTCTCTGGAAGTCCTACTTCCAGAATGATCTGTTTTGCATACAGATTGAAAAATGCATCCCTGATGCACTCCTTTCCTGATTTTGAACCATGCAGTGTTTCTTTGCTCTGTTCTGATGACTGCTTCCTGGTCCAATTACAGGTTTTACATAAGCACAATCAAGTGTTCTGGGATTCCCATTTTCATCAAGGTTAACCAATTTTTTTGTGTGATCTACTCAGTCAAATGCCTTTCCATAGTCAATGAAACACAGATAGATGTTCTTCTGGTACTCTCTGCTTTCTGCCAAGATCCATCGGACATTGGATAATGTCTCTAGTGCCACAACCTCTTCTAAATCCAGCTCATATTTCTGGTCATTCTCTGTCAATATATTGTTCCAGTCATTTCTGGATAATCTTCAGCAGGATTTTGCTAGTGTGTTATATTAGTGATAATTGTTTGATAATTTCCACACTATGTTGGGTCACCTATGTTGTGCTCATATACTTTATTGGTTCACATTATTCTGGTTCACATTCATGTTGTATTTTGTACAATCATTCCTGTTCATTATGTTTTATAAAATTAATAATGATTAAACTATGCCCAACATTGCCCTGGCTTTCCAGATCCCCGCTGGATCTTTCCCATTTCCTTTACCCACTCCTCCCTCCATGCAACAAATTGTGAGGCCTTATGATTTCCTCACTGCCCCTCTTCACCCCTCTGTTCCCGGCTCCTTAGATCCTCATGCACATTTTGCTAGTTATTTTTATCTTTCTACAATAAAGGTCTTTTGCGTTATTTGTCCTTAAAAGACACAGTTCACTCAGCATAATTTAGCATGTCTTTAATAAAATCAGTTATTCTTGATAACTTTTGTCCACTAGGAATCCTATATTGCTTCAAATTAACAGCTTGAGTGGGATTAGACAATTCTAATGGTTCTCATTTATCATATCTTATCAACACTGGCCCCAGGGCAGACTTAAAAGACCTCAGTTTTACAATTTTCAATAGAGAAAGAATTCCTCAATTAGACATAATATTCATACCAATAATAATTAAGGTAACACTCTTAACATCAGCAGTCAGGAAATCAAAATTGCATTGGGAAAATCTGCTGCCAGGGACCTCTCCAGAGTGCTGAAAAGCAACAATGTTAGTCTAAAGACTAAGGTGCATCTAATCTAGGCCACCGTCTTCGCAATTACTTGTTATGCTTCAGAAAGCTGGACAATGACTAAAGATGACAGAAGAATAGATACTTTCAAGTTGTGGTGCTGGAGAAGAGTCTTGAACAGACTATGGACTGCCAAGAAAACAAATAGGCTTGCTTGGAAAGTATGGAACCAAGGTTCTCCTTGGAGGCTAGGATTTTGAAGCTCTGTATTACATACTTTGGGCATGTGGCCAGGAAAGACCAGTCCTTGGAGAAGGACATCATGCTCAGAAAGGTGAAGGGATAACTCAGGAGAGGAAGACCTGGATGAGATGGATTGATACAGTAACTGGGGCAATGGGGATTGGTGTGTTTGAATTAGTGAGACTGGCTCAGGAGAGGGCAGGGTTTAGAGATACTGTGCATATGGGTCACAGACAATTTGATGGCACACAACAACAACAATGGAGATGTGAGTACTTGATACAACATATGTTTTTATTTTCCAATTCTCATCCAGATTTTCACTCTGGTCCCATTAAGTGCTACATTTCCATATCCTCTTACTACAACTTTAGGTCTCTTTAAGATTTTATAAATAGGTTTGAGAATTATGGTACATTGGGCTTCAGTGTTCAGAAGCCCCAAGAATGTTTCTTCTCCACCATCAGGCCATATTACCGACAGGCCTCAAGTCCCCTTGTTGGAAGTTGGACCAGAAGACCCTGGCTTTCCTGTCAATTCATATCTTGATCAACTAACTGAGCTTGTGCTTCAATTGATTCTGAGTAGATTCCCTTGTCATCAGTTTCCTTATAAATGGGGTGAATAGAACTGACTACTTTAGGTCTCCTGATTTTCAGGGAACAGAGCGAGCCTTCATTAGTCCACCCAATTTCCTGTGCCTTAAGAACCTTTGTCTCAAGTCCATCAATGTCTGCTATATTCATCCCACTCCCGAGTAACCATCCAAAAATCTCCACTCTGCTAGGGTATGTACTTTCCTCATTATCTCCTGTTTGCCTATGAATCGCCCTGATGTTCCTTGTATCCCCTTTAAGGGGAAGTCTTTTCAATAAGGCTGACACACAGTTTTTTCAATTGTTTCTTGTTCTCCAGTAGCAAAGCTACCCAAGATTGCCATGTTGGAGGAGCCCTGGAAATTACCATCTTTGCTATGGATTCTGGAATGAGCATGCATATTTTTTGGATGAATGTTCTCACTGCCATAAAGCCATTCCAACAAGGCTTTCATATGTAAACATCAAGTGCTTCCTCTGGAATTTGTTTCTTACTAGCAGTTTCCCTTAGAGGGATAAACAAGCCTAATCACATCTAATCCTCTCTATCAAGCTAATCATCCATTTGGGATAATCCATCATGTGACTCTATCTTCCAATGTCATTCATCTCTGCTGTACAGATTATTGTGGGTTTAACATTAACCCAAACATGTTCCTCCATTCTACAGCATTCAAGAACACAGAGCTGACCCTAAATTTATCAATCTTACAATCTATTATTTCAGTAGTAATTCCTTAGGAAGCTTTCTATAACAATCTGTATTATTATATAGAAAATTTATGTATTTCCTCTAGGCCATATCCCCTGATAACAATAGTTTCTTGATTCTGCCCATCTGCTTCCAGACTACTTTTTTGTGTGTGTGACAACAGATCAGAGGGGTAATTTTGGTTGCTTCCACATGTTTTGTTTTGTTGTTTCTTTCTCTGTAGAGCCTGAGATTAAAGAGTATAATTCTGTCTTGGTAGAATTTTGTTCCATTTCTATTTCAGCCATTTCAATTTCTATGTTCTATTCTATGTCCTTTGCATGTGCTGCCACTATTTAGTTATCACAAAAATTGGAGAATCACAAATTATATTCTTTCTTTATGTTCCTGTATTTCTGACTGTATCCAATTGATGACCTTCTCAGAAGTTCAGTTCACTAACTTCCTATCTCTTAAGTAAATGTTGTCTTGGGTAACTGAGTGTAATATAATATCTGCATTATTCCATGAATATTCCTTAATATACCCAGAGTCCAAAGGTTTCCTATTCTTTTGTTTATCTCTTTTCCTCCAAAGGCACGTGTGACAAAGAGTCTGTAGCAAAAAGAGTCTGTAGTCTTTGTAGCAAATCCCACTATCCTGACACTAATTGTTTTTTTTTAATACATCCTGTGAAAAACTGCACTGCAATCCCAGAAGCACATGGTTTTAATCTAGCAGCTGCTCTGCAGGACAAGGATGGGCAATCATCTTCCATGCAATTAAACTGCCTCTGAAAACCCATTGTGGCTTCAGCTAGGAGTAACAACAGCAACAAGATTAATAACAGACTATTTATAAGGCATCTCAGGTTGGTACTTCTGCACTTGAACCCTCCTGAGGCAAGGCACTACTTGTTCTCAAAACCTACTATACAGTTGTAATAGCAAAAATAGCATGATACAATGACAGGCACCAATGGAACAGAATCAAGAACCCAGAAATTAACCCATCTACCTATGGTCAGCTGGTGATTGACAAGGCCACAAAATCTATTAAATGAGGAAATGACAACCTCTTCAACAAGTGATGCTGGAAAAACTGAACTGCTACCAATGGAAAGCTGAAGCAGGATCCACATCTCACACTATACATAAAAATCAACTCAAGGTGAATCAGAAGAGACAAAGCCTAAATCCTTAAAGATAATTAGAGACAAAACATGACCAACTTAGAAGACCTAGCCTATGGTATAAAGAGGCTGACAAATACAGCCAGAAATGCACAATCGAAAGAAGATAAAATTAATGAATAGGACCTTCTAAAAATTAAATTTTAAAAACCCTTTTTCCAACAGGGAGAAAAGAAAACCTGTTAAACTGTGAAAAATCATTCCACAATACTATCTCAGATAAAGGTGTCATAACAAAAGTTTACAGATACTACAGGACCTCCACAAGAAAAAGATAGATAACTCAATTACAAAATGGGCAAAACCTTTTCACAGAGGAAGACATTTGGATGGCTAACACACACACGTATGAAGATATATTCATAAGTCATTGGCAATAAGAGAGATGCAAATCAAAACTACAATGAGATACCATCTCACTCCAGTAGCAGTGGCAAAGTTTAAAAGGAGAGTAGGCAATAAATGTTGGAAAGGATGTGCAGAGAATGGAACTCTCATATATTGTTGATGGAATTGTAAAATGGTACAACCATTCTGGACGTCAGCTTGGCATTCCCTAAAAAAAGCTGAACATAAAAGTTCCTTATGACCCAGCTATTTCATTGCTAGAAATATACCCCAAGAACTGGGTCAAATCCAAAAATTTATACACCAGTGTTCATAGCAGCATATTCACTATTACAAGAACATGGAAACAGTCCAAATGTCTAATCATAATTGAATGGATTGAGAAATTGTGGTACAATCACATGATGAAATACTACGTAGGACTCAGGAGCAATGATTTTGAAAAATAACTTGGGATAGATTGGAGAGCATTTTATTGAGTGAACTAACTCAGTCTCCTAAGGTCAAATACTACATAAGACCATTATTTTAAAAATAAGATAACTTTTAACATGTTTATGGGGGTCCAGGGAAGGGAAGGGGTGGGAGCAGAGAGGTGAGGGTGGGCAGGAGGAAATCACAGAGTCACACAATTTGATGGATGGAATAGAATTGAGAATTCAGAAATCAGCCCATCTACTTATGGTCAATAGATTTTTGACAAGGAGATGAAATCATTTAAGTGGGGAAATGACAGCCTTTTTAACAAATGATGCTGGTAAAACTGGAAAACTATCTGCAGAAAACTCAAGTAAGATCCACACCTCACTCCATACACACTAAAACCAAGGACTGTAAACTTCATTAGAGAATAGATTGGAAGAACTCCAGAAGTCCTAATCCACAACATAAACAGTCTTCCAACCATCCTGAAATATATATAACCAGGAGAGGATAAAATAGATGAAGGAGACCTTCTAAGAATTAAATCACTATGCACATCCAAAAACTTCTCCAATCAAAAGAAGATAAAATTAATGAATAGGACCTTCTAAAAGGGAAGCTACAGACTCAGAAAAAGTATTTGGTAATGACATCTCAGATAAGGAACTTATATCTAGAATTTATAAAACACTTAAGCACTGACGATTCCAAGATGGCGACAGTGGAGAAAACATTGTAAAAAGCTGAAGGAGCAGCAAGCTGCATAGAAACAGGCCACTAGAGAGACCATCAAGGCACACGGAAACCTACACGATGCAACATGGACAATAGGAATTTGAGTCAGAACTTTTATTAAAATAATTAGTTTGGGAGCTGCACCATGGGTGCTGGACAAAGCTGGAAGCAGTTGGCTAAGCTGCTGTGGGACCCATTCACCAGCAGAAAGAAGGTTAGTGGGAAATTGATTGAGTTCTCTTAAGCCCCACTAGGAACGAGTAGGTCTGTTGGAATTTGACTGAGTTCTCTTGGGCCCTGCCGACTGCCCAGGAGAGCGCCTAGGAGAGAACAGGATGGTGGGAATTTGACTGAGCTTTCACGAACACTGCAGACTGGCCAGAGACGAGTGGGTCAGTGGGAATTTGAGTTTTTGTGGGTCCTACAGGACCCAAAGCCCTGCTGGGCAGGGGACGCTGGGCGAGGGCACCTGGATTAGGGTTGCAGGGCAGGAACTGCTGAGCGAGAGCCGCTGGAAGGGAGGCAGACAGACAGCTGGAGTTTGAGTAGGGACCCCACTCATGAACACACCCAGACAGCTGAAATCTTAGTGAGGGCCCCACAAGTGGCTGCCCCACCCCACCATTCGGTTTCACACATGTGCCTACAGGTCCAGTCAATCAACTTGCCTTTAATCCAGAACTCCTTGATCTGACTAAGCTATAAGAAGCTGCTCTCAGAGGCCCTGAACTTTTCCTTGAGTCAGAAGTTCAGAGAAAAACACAGGTGAGGTAGCTGCCAAACTGATTTCTAGAGAATTGTCTTCAGATCAAGAACCTATCAATGTCTCAAAGAAATCAAGCTATCCTACACACTACACAAGCACAAAGCAAGATGTTACCCCCAACAGGTGACACCGTATCAATCGATTTTCTGGAGCCAGAAAGTCTGATGGAACTTTCTGACACAGAATTTAAAAGAACAATGATTTAATATTTTCAATGGATAAAAGACAAATTTGAAGGACACTGCAAGCAAAAACCAGGTGGTTGTTGTTGTTATGTGGCATCGAGTCACTTGCGACTCATAGTGACCCTGTGTACAAGAGTCCTAAATATTGCTCTATCCTGTGCCAACCTCACCATCTCCGACACACTCACTCCCACCACCCCAATCATAGAATTGATCTATCTCATTGAGGGTCTTCCTTTTCTGCACCATCCCTCCACTCTCCCAAATATAATGTCCCTCTCCAAAGACCAGTCCCTCCTTGTAACATGCCCAAAGTATATCAGACAAAGCTTCAGAATCCTTAACTCCAAGGAGCAGCCTAGCTTCACCCTCTCCAGGATAAATCTGTTTGTTCTCCTAGCAGTCCATGTTATATTCAATACTCTTCTCCAGCATCACAGGTCAAAGGCATCAATTCTTGTTCTGTCATACTTAGTCACTGTACAGCTCTCTGATACATAGCACATAATTGCAAAGACTATAGCCCAGATCAGGCACACCTTAGTCTCCAGCCTGACCTCATTACTCTTCAGTACTCTGGAGAGGTGGAGCTTAAAAAAGACATTCCAAAACAATGCAGATAAAACAAATGAGGCATTAGAGGCACTGGAAAAACAAGAAACCATGATCCAAAATATGAGGTCCAAGGGAGCTCTTGTGGCCTAGAGACAAGAAGCTGCACTGCAATCCCAGAGGTACACAGTTAGAATCCACTAGGTGCTCTGCTGGAGAAGGAGGGGCAATCTCCACCTGTACCTGTCAGATCCGATTTGATGGCACACACACACACACACACTAAAGATAAAATAATATAAAAATAAACCGGAAAACCTAAAATATGAGGTCCAAAGTTTAAGATGCTGTCAACATGATGGAGAGACACATGAGAGGAGTTGAAGAGATGAAACACATAACCAGTGAAATAGAAGATAGACTTGTCAACACTGATCTGCTAGAGCAAACAGCAGAATCAAAAACTAAGGAAAAAGAAGAAAACCTAAGAATAAAGTGGGACACCATAAAGAGAAATACCATGTGCATAATTGGAATCCCAGAACAGGAAGAAGCAAGTAAAGGCACTGAAAAAGATGTGGAAGAATTGCTAGAGGAAAACTTCCTAGGCATAATGAAGAATGAGAGAATATATGTTCAAGAAGCTGAGCGAACATCATATAGAATAGACCCTGAAAGAAAAACACCAAGGCATATGATAATTAAATTTGCCAGAACAAAAGATAAGGAGAGAATCCTGAAAGCAGTAAGGGCGAAACAAAGAGTAACCTATAAGGGAGAGCAGATAAGATTCAGTGCTAATGTCTCAGAAGAAACCATGTGAGCAAGAAGAGAGTGAAAAGACATATATCAAACACTCAAAGAACACAACTTTCAACCAAGAATACTGTACCGAGCAAAATCATCTATCAAATATGAAGGAGAGATCAAGATATTTCCAGAAAAACAGAACCTAAGAGAGTTTGTAAAAACAAGATTAGTGTTGCAGAAAACACCAAGAGACATCCTTCTTACAGAGGTACCACAGAAAGCAGCATGGACAAAAGTAACTAGCAACAACACCAAAAAGAACTGAACAAAATGGTAGCAATAAAACCCTGCCTTTCAAGAATCACACTGAATGTGAATGGTTTGAATGCACCACTGAAGAGTAGTACATTGGATAAAAAAACAAAATCCATTAATTTGATGTCTGTAAGAGACACACATAAAAAATGAAGATAAAAAAAAGACTAAAAATAAAAGGATCAATTCAATTCCATTGATCTATGTGTCTGTCATTGTACCAGTACCATGCTGTCTTTACCACTACGGCAGTGTAGTAGGATTTGAAATCAGGGAGTGAGATACCTCCT
>NW_006400755.1:0-552 GCF_000299155.1 Elephantulus edwardii | reverse complement strand
TTGGGAATAAATTTAACCAGAAGTACAAAGGACCTTTTCCAAGAAAATTACAAAACATTACTACAAGAAACAAAAAGAGATCTTGAAAAGTGGTCAGCTGATTTTTAACAAGAAGATGTAATAAGTGGGGAAACGACAGCCTTTTTAACAAATGGTGCTGGCAAAAATTGAAAAACTATCTGCAAAAAACTCAAACAATATCCACACTTCACTCCATACAAAAAAACCAATTCAAAGTGGATTATGGACCTAGGACTAAACCCAAAGACTATAAACTTCATTACAGAATAGCTTGGAAGAACTCTAGAAGTCCTAATGCACAACATAAACAGTCTTCCACCCATCCTGAAAAATATACACCCAAAAGAGGATAAAATAGATGAATGCGACCTTCCAAGAATCAAATCCCTGTGCACATCCAAAAACTTCTCCAACAAGGTAAAACAGGAAGCCACAGATTGGGAAAAAATATTTGGTAATGACTGTCAGACAAAAGACTTATATGTAGAGTTCATAATATACTTGAGCACCACAAGAAGATAAAGGTAAATA
>NW_006400754.1:13648-14844 GCF_000299155.1 Elephantulus edwardii | reverse complement strand
CAGTGCAGTATATATTATTGAACCCATCTTACTCAGTCTCTCCCCAACCCAAAGGTCAGTCCTCTTTTACAACAGTGGCACCGTGCAATATTTGTCCTTTATCATCAGAGTTTCCCCATGCAACATATATTTTAATTTCTTCACTGTTGCTACTGTGGGTGTTGACTGTGACTATGGGTAAAATGAAATTGCTGATAACTGTAATCTTTTCTCCATCTATCATGATGTTGTCTATTGGTCCAGTGGTGAGGATTTTTATTTTCATGATGTTGAGATATAATACATTTTGAAGGTTGTAGGTTTTGGTCCTCTTTAGTAAGTGCTTTAAGTCTTCTTTACTTCTTGTAAGCAAGGTTATGTCAATAAGACAGTAATAGCAGGTTGCTAAAGCATGCATGTATCCTTTGGGATATGTATCCTCATGCAATTACACAGATAATATGACCTGACCATGATCTGCCCTGGTAAAAGAGTATATTCTCAAGGTCAGAGACTTTGTCTTGTTTGTATCTGAAACCTCAGCACTTGTTTTTTGTCTTTTGTTGTTGTTATGTGCCATCAAGTCATTTGCGACTCATAGCGACCCTATGTACAAGAGCCCTAAACACCGTTTTATCCTGTGCTAACCTAGCCATTTCAAATGCACTTATTCCCACAAATCCAATCACAGAATCAATCCATCTCATCAAAGGTCTTCTTCTCCTGTGCTGCCCCTCCACTCTGCCAAACATGATGTCCCTCTCCAGGACCAGTCCCTCCTTGAAACATGTCCAAAGTATGTCAGACAAAGCTTCAGAATCCTTGACTCCAAGGAGCATTCCAGTTTCACCTTCTCCAGGACAAACCTGTTTGTTCTCCCAGCAATCCATGGTATATTCAACACTCTTCTCCAACACCACAACTCAAAGGCATCAATACTCTTTATATCAACCGTATTCATTGTCCAACTTTCTGATGCATAGCTCATAATTGCGAAGACTGTAGCCCAGATCAGGCGCACCTTAGTCTCCAGCCTCACATCATTGCTCTTCAGTACTCTTGCGAGATCCCTCACAGCCGACTTTCCCAATGCATTTCGTCTCTTGATTTCCTTGCCACTGCTACCAAGAGTGTTGATTGTGGAGCCAAGCAAACTAAAACTGTTAACTATCTCAATCTCTTCACCATCCATACTGATGCTGCCAATTGGCCCAGTG
>NW_006400754.1:6624-12853 GCF_000299155.1 Elephantulus edwardii | reverse complement strand
TACTCCTTGGAGGCACGGATTCTGGGATTTCGTCTGACATACTTTGGACATGTTAGGAGAGACAGGTCCTTGGAGAGGGACATCATGCTTGGGAGGGTGGAGGGGAAGACCCTCGATGAGGTGGATTGATTCAGTGACTGGGGCAATCTGGATGGGTGTGTCAGAGGCAATGTGATTGGTGCAGGATAGAGCAGGGTTTAGGGCTGTTGTACATAGGGTCGCTATGAGTCACAAATAACTCGACGGCACATAACAACAACATAACAACATATCAACTTTGTATGCAAACCAATGTAAAATAACAATTTAAAAAGGAACTTTGTCATAATACTCATTTATAGTATAGTAGATATAGGTCACAACCAAGTAAACTCTTCTCCCAGCTAATTGGCTGCTTACATCAGATCAGAAAATGGAGTCCGATTGTTTAGTGTTTACCAAATCAATGAGAGGCTAACATGATATATAACACTTGCTTAAACCCTTACATAGTAAAAATCAGGTTAAATATGTCCACAACACTCAGTTCAGAAATTGGTTTTCTCTGGACACCTGATTTCACTGAAAGAACCTGACCTATGTGATTTTTACAAAGGTCCGCTTGGGATACAAATATGTTGAGCACACCAAAATAAGGTGTGTTTAAGAGCCAGGTGATGTTGCCTAACCAGATCTATGAGAGAGACACAGTACAGGGGACCTTTTTACTTCAGAAAAGGTTGAACAAAGCTATGGGTAATGAGAAAATTACAGTTTTCCTGCTCTAGTGATGAGATACAGAGGATATTAAAACATGGAATTGACTGCATTTTGGGTCAAAATGTATTCAGCTGAGCTTCTCTTAGAGACAGAATAAGATAACATTCTTGTGTCTTTTTAATATCTTTTATTTAAAGTCAAGTAATGTGGGATTGAAAAAAAAAACCAAGAAGAGTAAATATAACATAATGAAAATCATGTAATATATTTCCAAACTAAAAATTAAAAATAAACTAGATTATCTCCTATTTTAAATTTCGCTCCTCAGTCTTCTTATTATAGAAAACAATGGGTAGAAATGAAACCATTCCTCAGAAAGGAGTGTGAATAGAAGCAGTAGCACCTGATGATACTTTAATTTCCTCTGGAGGAGTCTTGTCTCATTACAGGACTCTGTAATCAAGTGAGGGAGCTATCAAAATCACCCTGACGTCTTCACGCCTCTTCAAAGACTTCAGGCCTATCTCTGTCAGAATTTGAGGTAGTACTGTTTTTTAAATAGTTATTTTAATTAACATTAAAATCATAGAATCAACACCAATGAATAATTGAGTAATAGACTCTCAGTTAAAGGCCTAAAATGATTTAAAAATAACTAATCTCTTAGAAATTAAATTACATATTTACCTACTTAATCTTATTTATTATGCTAAATCCCCTGACATGCTGTCTGTCAGAAATATGTCAAATCTTTGTCCTCATCAGACTCTGTCTGTTTAGATGGTTTCACTTATCCTCAATGCTATAACCTTTTCTTTTCTTTTTTTTTTTTTATCTCAGTAAAGGCCGCTCTTTATCTGAGAGCTATTCTCTCAGACCATACTTATCCCTGCCAGTTACTCGTCGGACTCAACAATCCTCAAGCTTCTGACATGCTCTGACAGGCTACCTGCTGGCTCTCTCAAAAAATGGAGAAACATCCCATTATATTTAACATTTAAATGGTGCGTGAACATATTTTTTCCCCTTCCTTTATGTATTAAAGGCATACTGGCTCTCTCAGCACCCAACTTAATGAGCGTTCTATTAATGCAGTTAGATAAGCACACTGCCATTCATTCCCCTCTCTCACCATTCTAGAAAGTACAAAGTTTTATATCACAGCACTGATGCAATAAAATATGCTACCAAGGTCTCTTTCCTGTCACCTTATCCCATGATTCCCATTAAATTATACCCAAGTAATGGTATTCTCTTGTGTGCATGCCCAAACTCATTACTGTCTTGTGGATTCTAACTCCCAACAATGTCCACAGGACAATACAGAACTACACCACAAGATTTTAAAGGTCCTTAAGTTTGATCAGCATACACAGCTATATCTTTCTCCTACAGAACAACCAATAGAAGAATGGTGAGTAGATTTCATTTGCTTTCTTTCAGTTAGCCACCAGGTACTTAACCATTGAGCCACCAGGACTCCTAAGACACATTGCTGTAAAGTTTTCTCCAAAAAAAAAATCTATAAATTTTGAAGTAAATTAAAAATAAAGGATCAGCAATGTTTAGAAGTACTTTCCACTGTTCATAAGAAAGATGATAGACATTTTACTGCCTTAAGGCCACAGCAATAAAGGGGACAGAGAAGGAGACAGATGTGAGATGTTAGTTTCCTTAGGCTGCTATAACGAAGAACCACGAAGGGGTGGTTTTAAACAGCTGATATATTTTATTTCACAGTTCTGGAAGCTGGAAGTCCAAATTAATGTGTTGGTTGAAGTCTCTAGGGCAGGATCTTATCTCTTTCTGTTTCTGGTTGCCCAAAGTGTCCCTCTGAACGTGGATACAGTGTCATATGCTCTCTGTACTTGTCTCTGAATCTCTTCCCTTTTAAAAGAACACCACTCTGATTGGCCTACTGCCCAATTTACTTCAACTGAATTTCATGCTAATTTAACTGATAATATCTTCAAAGACTATTTATGAGCAAGGTCATGTTCACAGGTGTAAGAGGTTATGATTTGCTGGTCTAATCCTAACTCTTTGTGGCATTAATGAGGATAGGGGCTAAAGAGAGCTGATCATTTTTCATTTGTGTTTGAAAATATATTGAGTCTTTTGTTTTCTGTATTATTCAAGGTGGTTTGGTTTTTTTTTTTAACACAATAGGTGCTTAACTAAATTTTAAAATGAATAAACAAAATGTCTAGTAGCAAATTGTGTGTTGGGTCTGAATCTCACATGAAGTTTCTGTACTATGGAGTCATGAGTTGGTATCATTACCACTTCAAAAAAGTTTATTACTTCCTATTGGAAGTGACTTATTATTGACCCACCAACAGGTTTAGGGAGGCTGTAAATCATATGGAAGTAGATTTTTCATTTTTCTCCCATGGTGCATTGGTAGATTTGAACTTCCTGCTAGGTGCCTTCTTTGGATGAGTAGTTTTTGTTATATGCCTTCAAGTTAACGATGATTTAGCAACACTATGCACAATAGCTCTGAACTCTTGCCATTTCCTGAGCCCATCTCCCTTGTCTCCAACACACCTACATTATCCCAGGTACTCAGTCAATCTATCTCATCTGGAGTCTTCCTCTTCTGTGCTGTCCCTCCACCCTTCCAAGCATGATGTTCTTCTCCAAGGACTGGTCCAACCTGGCAACATACTTAAAGTGCATGAGACGAAGTTGCAAAATCCTTGCTTCCAAGGAGCAACCTAGTTTCACCCTCTGCATGAAAGACCTGTTTGTTCTTTTGGCTGTCCGTGGTATGTTCAATACTCTACTCCAACACTACAACTCAAAGGAATCAGTTATTCTTCTCTAATCCTTAGTCATTTTCCAGCTCTCTGATGCAGAGCAAGAACTTGTGAAGACTATAACCTGGATCAGGTTCACTTTAGTATCCAGACTGATATTGTTGCTCTTTAGTACTCTGAAGCTGACTTGCCCAGTGCAACTTGTCTTTTGATATCCTGACTGCTGGTGCCAAGAGTGTTGATTGTGGATCCAAGCAAACTGAAATTGCTAACATTCACAATCTCTTCTCCATCTGTGATAATGGTGCCCGTTGGCCTGGTGATGAGAATTTTGGTTTTCTTGATCCTGAGCTTCAATCTATATTGAAGATTATACTTGACCTTCTACAGCAAATGCCTCAGGTCCTCCTCAGTTTTGGCTAGCAAGGCTGTATTACATCCATAATGCAGGTTAATCTTCTAAGCCTGATGCCACATTTCTCTTCATAAAGTCTAAGCTTCTAAATATTCTGTTCCACATACAGATTGAAAAGGAATAGAGACAGGATACATACTTACTTGATGCAGTCTTTTCTTTTTAATTTTTTTATATTTTTGTTTTTTTAACGATACAGATTTATTTACAAAATATGAATATATTGTTTTTCCACCAAAGATCCCTCCCACTTTTATATTGAACCATGCAGTGTTTACTTGCTCTGTTTGGACAACTGCTTCCTGGTGTAAGTGTAACTTTCACATGAGCACAATTAAGTGTCAAGGATTCCCATTTTCCTCAAAATTAGCCACAATTTGTTATAATTACGTGATCAAATGGCTTTGAATAGTGAATGAAGCACAAACAGATTTTCTTCTGATACTCTTCTTTCACGGTAGCTTGTGATTGCTGTGAGGTTGAACACTGTGACACTGATATGTCAAATGCAATAATGGCTGGTTACCCAATGTGGACAGAGTGAAATGGAGCTCACCGATTAAAACAAGCGTGGAAGGAGGAGTGGCATCCACTTTCATAATAGCTTGCCTCCGGAAACCCTATGAACCTGGAGAGAGGATGAAAGGCACCCAAGTGTCGAGGACTCTTCTTCATAGGGTCGCTATGTGTCGCCTGCAACTCGACGGCACTTAATAACAACAACAACAACAACAACTCTTCTTTCAGCAAAGATCCATGTGACATTGGCAATTACATCCCTGGTGCAAAATGACCTCTTCTTACACTAGCTTGCATTTCTGGCTGTTCTCTGCTTATGTGCTGTTCCAGTTGTGTTTGGATAATCTTCAGCAGGATTTTGCTTGGGTGTGTTATTAATGGTTTTATTCAATAATTTCCATATTCTGTTAGATCTCCTCCTTTGGGAATAAGGATAAATATGGATCTTTTCCAGTCAGTTGGCTTGGTAACTAGTCTCCAGATTTCCTGGCACAACGTAATGTGTACATCCAAGTTTGCATCTTTTTTTTGAAATATATAATTTGGCATTCCTTAAATTCCTGAGAACCAATTTTTTTTCAATTCTTTCAGAGCAGCTTGGACTTCCTTCTTCATCACTATTTACTCTTGGTCCTGCATCAACCAATTAGTTTTGATGTAGTGACTCCATGTACTACTTCTAATCTTCTTTTGATGATTCCTGAATCATTTGGTATTCTGCCCATAGCATCTTTACGTATTGCCGCTTGAGGCTTGAATGTGTTCTTCAGTTCCTTCTGTTTAGGATATTCCACGTGAGTTTGTCACTTTTGATTTTCTGACTCTAGGTCTTTGCATATTTCATTACAGTACTTAGCTTTGTCTTGCTGAGCTCTCTTTGAAATCTGCTACTCAGCTCCTAAACTTCCTAACTTCAAACTTGAGCATCCTACTGCAAGATTAGGAAGAACCTCGATGAGGTGGATTGACTCAGACACTGGGGTAATGGGGATAGGTGTGTCAGAGACAATAAGATTGGCACAGGATAGAGCAGAGTTTAGGGTTACAGGCAACTTGACGGTACATTACAACCAGAACAACAACAACAACAGTGCAATATCCAGAGTCTCTTGTGATAACCATTTCAGTCTTTTCTTTCTCCTCTGTCTTTTGTAATGGCTTTTTACATCCTTCATGGATAATACTCTTGATATGCTCCCACAGCTCATTTTGTCTTTGTTCATTTGTGTAAGACCTCAAATCTGTTGAGAATATTTTTCAATTCAGATGAGCTAGGCTCATGGCCAAATGTTGGTTATTGTGGCTTTATTTTCAATTTTATTTCCTTTTTTCTCTTTTTTAAAAAAATGTATACAGGTTTACTTATAAAGCCTTCAATTTGAACTTTCACATGAGTAGTTATTAAAAAAAATGTAAGGACCATGTGGAAACACAGTTCAACCTTTATCATCTTCACAGAGGAAAACCATATCCATCCATAATACTAATAACAACAAAAATAACAAGAAATCCCATGAGATCAGACATATCCTCCATACTCCCATAGCTCTATTTATCTGAACACCAGTCTTACCTCTTTAGTGAGCCCAAAATCTGAAAAGCCACAGACCACACAGAGCCATATTGAGGAAGTCAAAAGTCTATAATTTGGATCAATAACAGGTATAGTCAAGACAGCTCTATAAATGCACACAGAGGCAACTCAGCCTCAAGTCCCTAATGTTTCCTAGTTCTTCTTAGTCCTGCCAATATTGGCTCTCTACCTAATTCATGCAACAAATTTCTCACTCCTGCCAATAACAACTCTCTACCTAACCGTCCAACAAAGTTCTCA
>NW_006400754.1:0-6359 GCF_000299155.1 Elephantulus edwardii | reverse complement strand
TTTGTTCACAATAGCAAGGAGTTGGAAACAGCCTATGTGCCCATCAACAAATGAATGGATAGAGAAGCTGTGGTATATTCACACAGTAGAATACTATGCTGCATTGAAAAACAAGGAACTCATGCAATATTATTCAAAATAGGTGACCCTGGAGGATATTATGGTGAGTAAAATAACTCAGTCACAAAAAAAGACAAAAACTGCCTAATGCCACTGTTGTAGAATGAGACTGACATCAGGGTTGGGGTAAGACTGAGGAAAAACTGGATAGATTATGTATACTGAATTGAAACAGATGAGGGAGAGAACAGTTTAAAAGGGATATATGATAGGGTATTATGATTATCACAGGAATCCCAAATTAAGGTTGGATAGTGGAGTGAGCTCAGGGCAGGAGTGGGTGTATTGTATACTAACAAAGAAGTTTATCTTTTGCTTTTCAAAGAGGAACAAACTGGGGGTGGTGTAGAGAAAAAGTGCAATAATGAATGAATGGAAATCCAAAATCTCTGTACATATTCATTAAAATTAATAAAATAAAGTTAAAAAAAACCCAAAAAACCAAAGTTCTCAGTGATGCCATTATTGGCTTCACCCTCCCTAACATCTCATCTCATCACATCTTAATTCTCCAGTTTGGCCATGGATGCGGCTGTCATCCTGAATTATGTCCTATATTTCACTGGATTAGGGGAGGTCTCTTCTCTCTGATGGGTGGGGGAGGGGGAGAATTCTATCTCTTTTGGTGGGAGAAGATTTTGTCTCTCTAACTAGAGATTTTCAATTTATTGACCAGACTGGCCAATCCTTTTGTATATTGTTGAGGCTAGCCAATCCTCTGGTAGAATAGTAAATAGATAATCCCTTTGTGGATAGCTCGACACATCCCATTCACATATCGCCCTTTCATAGTCAGTCATCCATGATAGAAAAGCCATATGGAAAGGCAAACAGCACAGTAATTGATGATCTATTCCACGGTCAACACCTAGTCTAATTTTCACAGCTGTTAGTGAGCTTCTGTAGTGATTTGTTCCACAGATATGATCGATATGATCCCTGTGTAAACCATCAGATGCAGTCCCATGAGTAAGTCATCATTTGTATTTTTTACAAAAGGTACTTGTAATAAATCATTACTTGTAGAAAACTTCTTCATTCTATCTCCAGCCTCATTTGTCAACAAGTCTTTACTTTTTGACTACTGATCTTCTTTGTTCCAAATTTTTGCAGTTGTTGTTGTTAGGTGCCATCGAGTCACTTGTGACTTATAGCGACCCTATGTACAGGAGCCCTAAATGCCATTCTATCCTGTGCCAACCTTGCCATCTCAAACACACTGATTCCTACCACTCTACTCACAGAATCAGTCCATCTCATCGAGGGTCTTCCTCTCCGGCGCCATCCCTCTACTCTCCCAAACATGATGTCCCTCTCCTTTAGTGATGTTTTTTACACAAGGTATTTGTAAAAAACAAATCATTACTTGTAGAAAACTCCCTCATTCTATCTCCAGCCTCTTTTCTGTCAACAAGTCCTTATTTTCTGACTACTGATCTTCTTTGTACATGTTTTGTGGTCCTGTCTCCCCACCCTGCTCTGCTAGCATTCTCTTTCCTCCTCTCCCCAACTAACCCCTATTATGATGGCTCTGGCCTCCAGTCACTTCTGACCACTCATTATCTTTCTAATTCTCGGTGATGATGGCACTGCCGTGGTCTCTGCCTTTCCCCCAGTGAAGGTCTCCAATTCCCGATTTCTTAGGTCTCCAGAGCTCAGTTACCAACTATTAGTAGGTGAAATCATAAGCATTAGGTCACTGAGAAAAGCTCCAAAACCGATAAATGCAAGTTGAAATTAGAAAACGAAAGGATTTTATAATCTGATATTTCTGACACACCACTAGCTTTTGAAGTAATGATTTCACTGAGCCCACATGTTTTTATGTAGGAAATAGCACTGGCAGATAGTAACAAATTTTGTTAAGACAGTGTTCGATTAGGAGCAACACTTACAAAGTTTCCAGCCTCCTGTACATCAAATTTATATCCTTCACATTTCAGTGGACTTCACTAAATCCTTATGTATATCTCCTTTTAAGATGTCATTAATTATAAGAGAAAGTATTGAGCTAATAACAGATTTCAGAAAAATAAAGTCTCCAGACTCAGAAAACATAGTACAATTGTAACATTGAAATGTAGACAGCATATAAATATATACATCTTAGAACTAGATATATAATGTATATCTATAGCAATACAGGAACATCATTTAACTTATAACTGTATGAAGAACTACTTTACTATAAAGATGATTCAAGCAATTGGGAATACTTGATGGCAGAGTGCTGCTATTGATTTCCAGTATATCTTCACTAAAATGATAAGCCTGAGGAAGGAAAGTAAATAGTCATTGGTTCTAAATAGCTCTTTTTATTCCATTCTTCATTGTTCTACATCATGCTTTTATTTTTTATTTTTTCTTGTAAGCAATGCAGCTTTTGTCTCAAAGGTCTGGACATAATGACTCACTGTTACCTGCACTTATTTTTATGCATAATAGTACTAACTTTTTCTTTCTGTATTCCAGTAAAGATTAAACATACTTTAATAAGGTTTTGGGGTTTTTTGGGTTTTTTTTCCCTATAATTATATTTTATTAATTTTCATAAACATTTACAGAGATTTTGGGCTTCCACTCATTCATTGTTGCACTATTCTCTCTACCCTCCTCCCAGTTTGTTCTTGTCCAAATGCCACAGTGCTTGTCAAAGCCAGTTCTGATTAATCTTCTTTGTCAGTGTGTCCTTTGCCATTCCAGTTTTAATCACTAGGGCTTGAGACCCTTTGCTGTAGCCAGATTCCCTGATTTTTCACATTACTTCGTAATTGTACATATATCCCCCAAGAAAACTGCCTGTTTCCTTACTTTGTAGGGGAGACTACATTAAAAACTCCAGTGAAACTGCATACATCTATCTGTCACTTTGCCATGAGATATGTCTCTATGAGCTCCTTTTCTGAAAGGTAATTACTATAGGGAGTGTGCTAAAACAGATTTTTGAATCAGATGTGAAGCTTAAAATAACAATGTTTTAATTGAAAATGTGTTAAAAATTAGCAGCAGTTCTGAAGTGCAATCCATGCACCTTGTGGGCATCTCAAATGATGTAAGTCATGAAGTCATGTGCTATATTTCAATCTGTATCTTTGCATATAGGTTAAGAACATCTACTTTAAGAACGTTATTGTTATATACCATCAAGCTGGAGCCTACTGAAAGCTGACATTCTAGTGGGTTTAGAGGGACAGTTAATCACACGGGAGGAGAGACAGTGACTGTCACAATGGGCTGTAGTGTGTCTGAAAGAGTGAGGATGGCACAGGACAGGATGGGGTTCAGATCTCTTGTTCATGAGGTCATTCTAGGTCATACACCACTTAAGAGAACCTAACCACAATGAATATGACAGATTGTAATAGTTGTGGAATTTCTGTATTAGAACAGTAACTGATTATAGACCAAAAATCCCTAGAGAGCATCCAAAGAGGATGTAGCGTATAGTGATCAAATCTCAGAGCTTCAGAGAAACATATCCCAGAGTGAAGAAAGGTGAGGGTAGCTCTTGCTGGGATAGCACCCTTACTTTAATCTCTGGAACATACCTACTTCTGTCCCTTAGCAGAGTGAGTCCAATATTTGCTCTGCTTACCGGGACTGGGCTTCTCCTGGAGCCCTTACCATTGGCAGTAAATATCAGACTGGATAGAAATCAGTCAAACATCCTCTGTTTGTCAGTGGAGTTATTTTCTGAGCATTCTTCCTTTTAGATACTCACTAACATTGGTTTTTGTACCTGAGAAAGCACAACACCTTCCTTGACTTGGAGCAAATGGGGAGATCATCTCAGTTTGGTCTCCACATTAAGATTATTTGGGTTTTCTCCACTCAGAATTACTTCTCTCCTCAAGGAACCTAAGGAAAATAACTTCTGTGGCTATGGGAAGTCATCAGCACATCCCCTTCACTGGATTCTTTTTGTTAGTAGTTCTGCTAGCAGTTGACATGCTGAAACTCAGGAGAATTCACTGGTTATAGGACTATGCTCTCTTAAACAAAAATGTAGTCTTTTCTTGTCTAAATTTATGATCAAGGAAATCTAAGGTTTCACTGAAATGGAGGTAAATGTAGAAAAATAACTTGAGTACAATTCTGAATAGTGGTTTATTTTTTAGTTCTTTTACAATTCTCCTTGGAAGCAACACCATGGCTAAAATAATATTAATCTCTCTTGTAATTTAACAATAAATATTTGCAATCCTGAACACAGTTTGAGGCCACCAGCCATTCTGCGGAGGAGCATGGACAATGTATGACTGTGTGATTAACTGCCTCTGAAAAGATTCCAACTCTATGGTACACAATATTTGATTTTTATGTACCTATTGTGTGATATCTGCTTGGATCAACAGTCAACATCTTTAATACCAGCAGTCAGTAGATTACAACACATAGAGCATTGAGCAAGTCTGCTGTCAGGCACATCTCCCAAATACTGAAGGGCACTGATGTTTGAAGAGTAAGGTATGTCTGGTTCTGGCCATGCCATTTTCAATCACTTACTGTGTATCTGAGAGGTGGACAGTGAATAATGATGACAGAAGAATTGATGCTTTTCAGTTGTGGGGTGGAGAAGAATGTCAGATTATCTCATGAACTGCCAAAAGAACAAACAGATCTTGGAAGAAGTGTAACCAAAGTACTCCTTGGAGACAAAGATGGCAAAGCCTTACTCTCTTATACTTTGAACATGTGGCTAGGTGAGGGAATTCATGGAAAGGTACACCATGTTTGGAAAAGTGGAGGTTCAGTGAAAGAGAAGAGGACCCCAATGAGATAGATTGACACAATGACTACAGCAATGGGCTTGAGTGTGTCAAAGATGTTGAGGATGGCACAGGATTTATAACAGGCTTTATATCTGTTGTTCATAGAATCTCTGAGTCATAGTCAACTAGACGGCACCTAATCATAATAGACAATGGGTCATTTCAGTTCTAGTTTCAAATGTACATTACTCATATAAAGAAACACAACAATTTGTGGTATGTTAAACTTGTGTCTCCTGACCTTGCTACATTAATTTATTTTAGCTCTTTGGAATTTTTCATGTATACAAATATGTGTAAATAGAAAGTGTTTTCATTTTTCATTTGAATTTCTTTTGTTTTCCTTATTAAATTGGCTACAACTTAACATTATATTCTGAATAGGAGTGGTGAAAGGATATTCTTATCTTGATTCCAGACTCTATGAGAAAACATTAGGTGTTTCGCCAATATGTGTGATGCCACTTGTAGGCTTTATGTAGATGTTCTTATAATTTAGAATTTTCTGAATGTTTTATCATGAATATTATATACCATTAATTGCTTTTTCTGCATCTATTGAAACTTGCTTTCTTGGGTTTTCCCCCCTTTTTATTCATTTTTAGAATATTATTGACTGATTTTCAGATATTAAAAAATTGTTGAGAATTCAGATTATTTTTCTTCAAATATTTTTTAGAATTTTCCAGTGACACTATATGGGCCTGGGTTTTTTAATTTTTTTTTTTTAATATTTGACATCATTCCACTACAAATCAGTATCTTTTGTGAGTATAGCACCACTTACTGAGGTTATGGAAAAGGTTCAACATACAGACAGGAAGAGTAAAGAGAAAAGATTCATCACTGATGCACCGCTTTCTTGATTTTGGACTATGCAGTGTGATTGGCACAGGATAGAGCAGGGTTTAGGATTGTTTTACATAGTGTTGCTATGAGTCACAAGTGACTCGATGGCACATAACAACAACAACAACCCACTCATGTTCAAGCAAGCTGTTCAGCTTACAAATGTATGGGGTTTTCTTTATCCTCTGGTTATTAATTTCTAATTTTGTAGCATTATGGTCTGAGAAAATGCTTTGTATTTTTTCTCTGTTTTTAAATTTATTGATGCTTGAATTATGACCTAAAATGTGATCTATTCTGGAGAATGTTTGATGCACATTGGAGAAGAAGGTATACTGTGCTTTTGGGGGTGCATTAGCCTATAAATATCTATGAGGTTGAGTTGTTTTATTGTGTGATTTAATTTTTGAGCAACTTTGTTTTTTTCTGGTAGTTCTATCTTTTCATTTTTATTATTATTATTATTAAATTTTATTAGCTTTAATGAACATTTACAGGGATTTGGGGTTTTCATTCCTTCATTGCTGCACCATTCTCTCTACCCTCCTTTCCAGTTCGTTCTTCTTCCCCCCCCCACCATGTCTATTTTAATTGTCCCATTGCCACAGTGCTTGTCAA